>NW_012111142.1:3887311-3891583 GCF_000951035.1 Colobus angolensis palliatus
TATTTTACTTTATTTTATTTTATTTTCAAGACAAGGTCTCGCTTGGTCACCCAGGCTGGAGTGCAGTGGTGCAATCTCGGCTCATTGCAACCTCCGCCTCCCAGGTTCAAGCGATTCTCCTGCCTCAGCCTCCCTAGTAGCTGGGACTACAGGTGCATGCTATCACAACAGGCTAATTTTTTTTTTTTTTTTTTTTTTTGAGATGAGGTCTTGTTCTGTTGCCCAGACTGGAGTGCAGTGGCATAATCTCAGCTCACTGCAACCTCCACCTTCCAGGTTCAAGTGATTCTCCTGCCTCAGCCACCAGAGTAGCTGGGGTTACAGGCACACACCACCATGCCCAGCTAATTTTTGTATTTTTAGTAGAGACAAGGTTTCCATGTTGGCCAGGCTAGTCTCGAACTCCTGACCTCAGGTGATCCACCCACCTCGGCCTCCCAAAGTGCTGGGATTACAGGCATGAGCCACCAAGCCCAACCCATGACCAGGATTTTCAAAACACTAGTCAGCTCTTTCTGTGTCCAATTTTTAACCTTGTGTTCAATTCTCAACACACTACTCTCTGAATTCACTCTACTAACAATGCTCAATGCTTACCAATGGCGTCCATATGGCCAAGCCCCAGGAAAACTTCTCTGTCTTATCTACATTGACTTTACTAACATGTGAACATAGTTTGTGAGGACACTTTTGTTACAATATTCTCTGCCTTTGCTTTCTAAGTCAATGTCTAGTTGACTAATTTTCTCCTACCTTTTGTTCATTCCAGCTCACCCCTTTCTTCCTCGTTCATGCCTTAAGTATTGCTGTCTTCCAGGACTCCAATCTTGACCCTATGCTTGCCTTATTGTTTAAGCTTCGTGTTGATGACCATTCAAATCCAAGAGTTTCACCTGCGCTTAATCTTGCTCCCAATTACCCATGTCCAGACAGACCTCAACATTAATTCCCAGACCCACATATCTAATTGATTCCATTTAGCTTTGTTGTTCTATGGCTACTTTAACCCTCAATATGTTCCAAACTGAACTCATCATTTTCCCTTCCAACCCATTCATGCTCCTGTAATATTATACTGAAGCACTAATTTCTCATATCTAGTTTTCTAGTCCAAAAACACAAGTCATCCTCAACTACCCCCTCTTACACTCAACATGCAATGAGTCAAGGGATTCCCGTACATTTCCTCACTCTTAAATTGGTCTTCTTTTAATTTGTCCTCAAGTGCATTTGCTTGAGTTGTTAAAATAAACTCTGAATTAACCTCCCATTCTCTAAGCAAATACTCTATGTAATCCATTTTGTGCACAACTGCAAGATACAAAATTGTACATATGGCAAAATTTTAAGTATATGAAATTCTCATGGTAATTGTCAAATATAGTGGATTTTATTCATAATATTTTTCTGTATTTTCCAAATGTTCTACCAAAATCATGCATTTTTTTAAGCAAAAAGAAAAAAAAAAAAAGAAAAACCACTATTTTATAATGTGAAAACAAAGAGAAATGATATCATACCATGTATCAGTGGCATATCTAGAAGACAACATTCCTGTGTATGCTGAGGCCTTGGAAATAACTCGCGTCGCTTGGTGTTGATATAAAGGCAAATCTTCTTGCTTCCTACTTTGAGCCACAACAGGAAGGTCAATGAGCAAGCTAGGACCTTGGGCATCATCCGGGATCATGCCTGAAGAACAAATCCAGATAACAGTGAACACAAAAGGCACTCATTCTCCTTCAGTCATTCAGCAACTAGGTATGGGCACCTACTATGGGAGGGGACTCTTCCAGGTAGGAGACCGAAAATATTAAAGTAAATAAATAAAGGCTTTAATATATCCGATGATGATAAGTACAATGGTGAAAAATAAAGAAGGAAGGAATATAGGAATTGTTCAACAGAAGACAGTTACAATTTTCAGTGGCCTCACTGAAAAAATGACATTTATGCAATATTGATATTACTAAAAAATCTAATCTTACTACAGATTTTCTCTTATCAACCTAAGCTTTCCCAATAAGAACTCTGACATCTCAAAAAAAAAAAAAAAAAATCCACAGGATAACAAAACCAAATAAAATCATTTCTAATTTTAAAAGGGCTTTGTTTATACATTTCAGAATTCTTTTACACTAGTTTTCTCTTTAGAGACGGAGTCTCGCTCTGTTGCCCAGGCTGGAGTGCAGTGGCGCAATCTTGGTTCACTGCAACCTCCGCGTCCGGATTCATGCAATTCTCTCTGCCCCAGCCTCCTGCGTAGCTGGGACTATATGTGTGGTGTTGCATGCAAAAATACAATAATGTTTGTATTTTTAGTAGAGACAGGGTTTCGTCACGTTGGCCAGGCTGGTCTTGAACTCCTGACCTCAGGTGATCTGCCCGCCTCAGCCTCCCAAAGTGCTGAGATTACAGGCGTGAGCCACCACGCCTGGCCTATACTGGTTCATTTAATTCTCACATCAAACTATGAGTTAGAAAGAAAAGACACTATCAACCATATTTTATAGGCAGGAAAACTGAGGTTAAGAAAATTTGCCAATTTTTTACCAGTAGGTAAAGGGTACAGATTGCCATAATTTATTTAAATGTTTACAACAAACTTCCTAACAATTAATTTTGATTTCTACTTAGAAAGGTTCACATAATAAGCTTGAGAAGCATGGTTGGGACATTTTTGGACTTTACTTCTTATGTTCTTCCCTAGTTGTTGGTAGCATATTATATAATTATCATGTTAATTTAAGAAATTAAAAGCTAGTATTTTCTCCTTACTTTTGCCCAAATAAACTAAAGAAAGCTCGTTTAGTCTCACCACAATAGATCAAATGTTGATACATGTATATATACTAGGCACAGTATAACTATCATATATAGATATGTGTGTGGGTATGTCCTCATATATTGTCTATACACATCCTCACACACACACTATAAAAAGATAATGCATAAGGTATAATATATAGGATTCAACACCATGGTTATCTATGGAGAAGAAGTTAAGCTGTGTTATAATGGTTTATTGTTTAAAAACAGAATATTGGCCAGGTGCAGGTACTCATGCCTATAAACCCAGCATTCTGGGAGATTGAGGCAGGTAGACTCCTTGAGCCCAGGAACTCAAGACCAGCTTGGGCACCATGTGAAACTCCAGTAGCCAGGCTTGGTGGAGCATGCCTGTAATCTCAGCTACTCAGGAGGCTGAGGCAGGAGGATCACTAGAGTCTGAGAGGATGATCACAGCGAGGAACGATGTCGCCACTGTACTCCAGCCTGGGCAACAGAGTGAGACCTTGTTTCAAAAACAAAAACAAAAGGAAAAAGAAACCCAGAAGATCTGGGGCTGAGGGAGAAAGCTGAGATGACACAGTTATGAGGGTAGACAGGTAGCGTTTCACACAAACTGGAAAAATTTGGAAGATTATAAACCAAATCGCGATTACCTCTGCAGACAATTTTTTATTTCTACTTTTTGTTTATCTGCATTATCTTATTTATCCTCCAGGAACACACTTGTTTTTTGTCACCAAGCATATAACCTCCTCAAAACTTTGCATTTTTTGTTCTCTCAGCCATATCCCGAATGTTTTCACACAGGGCTGGCTTACTTTACTCACGTGTCAGTCAACTGTTACTAAAACAGCTGGACCACTCCATATAAAATAGGCCTCCTCCTCAAACATTCCCTATTTCTTTTTACTGCTTTATTTTCCCTCATGAACCCTATAATACTATACATTAATTTGTTATTGTCTACCCCCACCAGAACGTGGGCTCCACAAGGGCCGACTTTATTTTGTTCACGGCTTCACGCTCATGACCCAGAGCAGCACGCCTGTACAGAAAGCACCTAGCAAATATTTCTGAACACATAAATACAGTATTTGCTTAGTAAGCCAACAGTGAGCTTTTAAGTTTAAAAAATAACGAGTATACTGTTTTCTGAAGTAGAAAAACAAAGAAATCTACAGCTCATGTTATGATTAGAATGGAAGTTCCCATCTATTGTGCATCCCACGGTCCATTCTACAGAACAAGTGTATCTTTGATCATCTCATAAAGGAGCTTTGAGACTTCTGATTAAACACCTTCCGTTATCTGGCAATGCCATTTATTCAAATGATATAAATGGGGAGCCTAAAATAATTGTGCTTAATCAGACAAGGTAAATGGAGGGCCTAAAGATCGGGCTGGGTGCGGTAGCTCACATCTGTAATCCCAGCACTTTGGGAGGCTGAGGCGGGTGGATCACCTGAGGTCAGGAGTTCA
>NW_012111142.1:3892128-3901184 GCF_000951035.1 Colobus angolensis palliatus
AAAAAAAAAAAAAAAATGTTTTAACTGTGGTTCATGGATCCTGTGAAGCTGCCCCCATAGGCCCCAGGATAAGGCTTCTGAGCAGACAGGTCAAATTCAAGGTCCTCCCCAGCACACAAGGTCCCCATAGCTGGACTCTTCTGAATGTCTCCGCTGCCTGCCTTATGTATTCTTCACTCTGCACTGAGCCGTGTATGCTAAACTCTTCCAAACATGATGCTTTTCTCTGTCTGTAATTCTAGAATATAGAGAACAACAAATAGTGCCTTAGGTTTTCCAATGCATGGCACAGTACCTTGTAGATAGATTTTATTTTATTTTACTTTATTTTATTTTATTTTCAAGACAAGGTCTCGCTTGGTCACCCAGGCTGGAGTGCAGTGGTGCAATCTCGGCTCATTGCAACCTCCGCCTCCCAGGTTCAAGCGATTCTCCTGCCTCAGCCACCTGAGTAGCTGAGATTACAGGTGTGTGCCACCATGCCCGGCTAATTTTTGTAGTTTTAGTAGAGACAGGGTTTCGTCATGTTGGCCAGGGTGGTCTTGAACTCCTGACTTCAAGTGATCCACTTGCCTTGGCCTCCCAAAGTGTTGGGATTACAGGCATGAGGCACCGTGCTGGCCAAAACAGTTTTTCCTGCAATGTATTTCTTTGAACACTGTGTTCTTGGAAGAAAAAATATTTTAAAATATCACACATTATGTGATTAAAGTATGACTGAAAGCTCAAACACGTGTAAGATGATAAAATACTATTGTACTGGGTTGAGTAGTAATAACATAGCTTTTATCCAAATGGTAAGAAATCAAGTGTATGTTCTTATCAAGATTGTGGACATCTAATTTTTGGTTTGCATACCTTCCAAGGATTTAAAAATATCTGGTAGAGCTTAACCTAGAAAATGTAACAAAGTAAAAAAGTTCTAATGCACCTTCTATATTTTGTTTTGTTTCCCATCAAATAAATGTGAGAAGACACAAAACCTTAAGTATTTTACTTCTTTGGCTAATGGGGTAAGAAGCTGAAGCTACAAAAATACCTTTAAGTGTATCCAACATTCTGTGGCTGTTCCTCAATCACGCATTCACAAATTCACTTAACAAATGTTTATAAAGCACCCTCTACTTGCCAGGAACTATTCTAGGCATTAGAGATAGCTAAATGTACAAAACTGACAAAGTTCCTATTCCTGGGAGCTAACATTCTAGTGGAGAGAGATACAGAAAGAACACAGCACAATTTTAGCTCATGGTAAGTTCTAAGAGGGAAAATAAAGCAACAGGTGGGAACAGAAAGAAACAGGTGAGTAGCTCGTCAGGTGTGCTGGGATCACACCTGTAATCCCAGCACTTTGGGAGGCTGAGTCAGGTGGATCACTTGACATCAGGAGTTTGAGACCAGCCTGGCCAACATGATGAAACCCCATCTCTACTAAAAATATAAATTAGCCAGGTGTGGTGGCGTGCATCTGTAATCCCAGCTACCTGGGAGGCTGAGGCAGAAGAATAACTTGAACCCAGGAGGTGGAGGTTGCAGTGTGCCAAGATCACGCCACTGCACTCCAGCCTGGGTGACAGAGTGAGACTCTGAATAAAAAGAAAAAGAAAAAAAAAAAAAATAGATGGAGTAGTCAAAAACCTGGATGGTGATAGGGAATCAGTCCCATAAAAATCTGCAATACCATTCTAGGTAGGAGGAATAGCATGAGGAGGAGGCTTGATGAAAGAGATGGAATTTTACCAATGTTTTGATTTGCCACTACAAAAAGCACTTAGCAATATACCAAGCAAAAGAATGGGACCCAGAAGTAGTTGGGCTCCAAAAAAAAAGAAAATTCTGAAACCCTAAGTCCTGTGAGCCTTATTTGTTCCCACTGTGCCGGAGAACTCTGCAATGATAGAAAAACCAAATTACAAACAACATCTCTCCCATCTTAGAAGTGGGCAGTTAGATTTTGGGTCCAAACAGCACAGCTTCAAACTTTTCTTCTTCTTTTTAAACATTTTATCTTATTTGATGGAGGCCTTCATTCTAGATCGTCAAGGTCACTTTGGATCTTAGCTCTGTCATCCAACATACTGACAATCCTTCCCAATTTCCTGGAATGTGTGAATTTATCCAACATGCCGTCTGTGCCATTACCCCATTTCCTGAGAAAAAGAATAACCAAGGCAACCTGTGCATAGAGTCCTATGGCCTATATTAGAGACCTGTACCTATGCAGGCATAAACCCATTAATCACTCATAGGATATACCCCAGTAATTCATTATAAGTTATCAGCCCATTGTTTTTATCATGTTTGTAAGAATATGATGAATTGTGAATCAAATGTCTTCCTTAAGTCCGTAAGTTCAGCCGGGTGTGGTGGCTCACGCCTGTAATCCCAACACTTTGGGAGGCCAACGTGGGTGGATCACGAGGTCAGAAGTTCAAGACCAGCCTGGCCAACATGGTAAAACCCCATCTCTACTAAAAATACAAAAAAATTAGCCGGGTGTGGTAGCACATGCCTGAAATCCCAGCTACTCAGGAGGCTGAGGCAGGAGAATCACTTGAACCTGGGAGGTGGAGGTTGCGGTGCGCCAAGATTGCACCACTGCGCTCCAGCATGGGTGACAGAGACAGACTCCATCTCAAAAAAAAAAATTCCGTAAGTTCATAGTATATTTGGGGTACTTGCCTTAGTAGAAAATCACAAATGACCTCTGACTAAGCAATATGGATACTCTTTTAAAACTTTTTTTTTTTTTTTAATTTGCCCAGGCTGGTCTAGAACTCCTGGGCTCGAGTGATCCTCCTGCCTTGCCCTCACAAAGTGCTAGAATTATAGGTATGAGCCACCACACCTAGCCTAAAACTTTTCCTATAATCATCACCGAAACTCTTTCCATGCATTCATCTTGAACAAATTTTCTAGTAAACTCATTACCACTTCTGCTTTTTATTTCATCTAGAAACTTTGGAATTAGGGTCCAATCAGTTGGCAGTGTTGTAGATATGGGGTGAAAATACTGTCATGCTCGGTGGGATTAAAGGAAGTCTCAGTTACCTTTCCCCAATCTCCATACTCCCCTTTGTTCCCATCCACTAGGGCATCCGTTCCCACACAACAATCAAAGCACTGCCCCACTGTTCCAGCTTTGCTGATGTCTGCCTCTCCCCCATTGAGAAGGAAGGACCAGGACAGGACTGGCGCTCAGGCAGGAATGGCCTAAAACCAGAGTTTTCAGAACAGAAAACTGGTTCTATTTACAGAGCTATGTCCCATCCAGCTACACTGGAAAAGGCAGTCTATTAAACTACACCACTAAGTTGCGTAGATTGGTGCAGTTTAAAACTTCATGAATTGCTCCACACAAAGGCTACCTGTGCCCTCTGCCCCACTGCCTCCTCCATGTACCCTGTTGGTGCACAGGCACACATTTCTCACTTGTCACAGCACTTCACACAGTTACACTTTATAGAGCTGTCCACCAAGTGCACAGAGAAACCCAGGAGCCCACGAAAAAGACTGAGTCCTATAGGGCCTCTGTAGTTGTCAGGTAATGGTCATAACAGGGGTACAGAGGTTAGAAAAACAGGGACATTTTAAAAAAATAAATGCTCTAGGATTTAAATTGTATTAATCCATTCTCACACTGCCATCTGCCATAAAGAACTACCAGAGACTGGGTAATTTATAAAGAAAACATGTTTAATCGACTCACAGTTCCAGAGGCTGTACAGAAGGCATGGCTAGGAAGGCCTCAGGAAACTTACAATCATAGCAGAAGGGTGAAGGGGAAGCATGTCTTCACATGGCATCTCATCCTACTGCACGTCTTCACATGGCATCTCATCCTACTGCACGTCTTCACATGGCATCTCATCCTACTGCATGTCTTCACATGGCATCTCATCCTACTGCATGTCTTCACATGGCAGTAGGAGAGAGAGAGCGTGTGCAAAGGAGGAAGTGCCACAGACTTTTAAACCATCAGATCTCTTGAAAATTAACTCACTATCATGAGAACAGATGGGGGAAATCTGCCCTCATGATACAATCACCTCCCACCAAGTCCCTTCCCCAGTGTTGGGAATCACAATTCAACATGAGATTTGGGTGGGGACACAGAGCCAAACCATATCAGAAGTTAACGCTTATAGGAGAGGAATGGGGGAAATTTTCTAAAGGTCTAAATTTCGTGAGACGTAAGAATGGAATAACAAAATAAAGGCAAGGAGAATCCAAAGTAGAGATCGGGTTACTATACAACTTAGCAACCGGAAAAAAAAAAAAAAAAAAAAAAACCTAGCTAAAAAAAAAAAAAAAAAAAAGGCAGAAAAAAAAAAAAAAAAAGGAGTGAGCTGATATGCTGTTGAATAATCACGTGAGCAGTACATCATTTTCTCATTCAACAAATATTTCTCGAGCACCTGCTATGTGAACATAATCAGATACAGTCCTTACTCCCCTGAAGCTTAGTGTGTAGTAAGAGACAGGCCTGCAAGTAAGCATGTGCACTGAGTCTTGACAATAACACAGAATCACCTTGGACTTGCAAATGGCATAACCCAGTCTTTGAGCAGTCAAGACTGGGAAACAGAACTACCTTCTGTCTGAAATCTTCCAAAATCTTGTAACACTAAGTATATTACTCAGTGCAATAATGTCAGTAATGACACTATTAATTATCTGAATTTAAATATTTAGTTTCATAACCCATGAAGACTATATGCTTTTTAAAGATACATAATTTTGGATTAACCAAAAGGTCAAGAATATCCCTTTACGCAGAGGTTCTCAACAATTATTTCTAAATTCATTGTTCTGTAGATAAATCTAAAATTGCCTCTTATTCTACTGCTCCTCCACCCAAACACCAGCCCACATAGCTAGTCTATTTCTTTTGATCTTGACAGTATAAACCAGTGGTTTATACAGTATACATTTGGCAACATCTGGAGACATTTTCATTTTCATCATGACTGGGAGAGGGTGTGCCACTGGCATCTAGGGTTAGAGGACAGGGACGCTGCTAAGCATCCTACAATGCACAGGGTACCTCACCCCCACCGAAAGACTCATCTGGTCCAAAATGGTGCTAAGTTTGCTTTAGCATTAATAGTAATGAAACAGATATGTTCTATTTATTCATTTACTGAAACATGTGTGCTATAAATCTTCTCCAACTATTTAATAGAGAACTGCAAGAAATGTGGTAAATTTTAGAAAGCAATATACCTGGAGAGTTTTATTTTGGTAAGTCCCATTTTTCTCCTAGTCATGATCTTGAAAACTTGGATAGATTCATCTAATCTTAGATATTTAAAATTAAGTATTCATACTTTTTTTTTTTTTTCCATGCTCTGTTTTGACCCACAGGAAACAACTGTATGTTATCATCTCAGAGATGCCTTCAATTTTTACCCTTAAGTATTCCATTTTTTAGAATTTACTTAATAGAATCCTAATCTCATATAAAACTGTTACATCACTTTCTATAGCCCTCTCTACCCTTACAACATATTACTATACAACACAGAGAAAGACTTACAAGTAGTCGTAACAAGTGAAGGGCAGCATAAATCCTCAACAATGGCTCTATAAATCCCAGTGCTATGGAAGCATTTAACAATCTCCCTAGGGATGTCAATTTTATAATGACATTCGATATTTTAGTGTTAGATGAAGAAAAATTCTTTTTTAAAGTCAAGTTTTCAAACATATATAAGAATCGATATTGAGGGGCAGCAGGGTGAGGCACTATACTTTTAGAATTCTTTAATGGAAACTAAGTTATTAATGTGCTAAAATTGACTGTAATATATGGCTATAAAAATGTTTCATAAATGTTTAAAATATGCCTCTCTTTATTAATATTTAACAGTCCCATTAAATGAGCTAGCAATATTAAGAGCATCTGAGATTTTAATATATATTAGTAGAAACTTATTTCAGATTTGGCGTAAGGTTCTAGTCTGAGTTTCAATCCATACTGCTAATAAAATGCAACATGAGGCAGAGAAAATGTAGCCCTCTCAGAAAACAGAATCTGAAAACTCTAAGTTGAAATCTGAGGCTTGTTTATTCTTTCAGGTATTCTGAAGCAGATTAATTAATAAGCAGATGTAAATTCAAAACATCATAATGAATAAAAATACATGTAAAATTCATGTATACAAACATAAAACTAAAAGCTTGCAGAATAATGTAATTTGTGTTTATGAGAAACAAAAGCCACAAACCTAAATCCAGACTACTTTTTGCTAATGAATTAAGATTTTCCAGGTCATCAAATCTGCCTTGTTGACTGTTTCCTTCAGTTGATGGTACAGACGGTAGGGACTCCATGACAAAATTTTCTTTCATCTTGAGAGGAGGAAAAATAGAAATGCATTAGTACTTTATGAAAAAAAATGTATTACTGTACAGTTGTTCAAGCCAAGTAATAATGATAGTGGAAAACTGGCCTTGCAAACAGGTATTCTCAAGTAATGGTTTATACTGTGGTAAGCAGTAACAAATTCTGGTAACAATATCTGCAAGAGTATAGGCTAGCAAAATCTGTTTATTCCAAGTCCTAGATTTTTAACCAAAAAAACTGCCTTATAAGCCTTAATAAGTGGATTTAAATAAACATTTACCAAGATAGAGGAATAAAAGATCTATCAAGTCAAGCAAGGTCAATTGCTGATACACACAGCCTCCTGGATTGTGTTGCTCTGATATCTACAGATAAATAGCTTCCTTGCTGACTCCAAAATATGTGATAAATTTTCATATCTCTAAGCATTTGTTAGCACTCTTTCTGCCTGGTGAATACCTAGCTACCCAAACCTAAAACCTACAGGTAAGTGTTGTCGATAACTTAACTGCATTTTCCTCCCATCTTGCTTTTATATACATGTCTTTTATGGTTTTCCAAAGTCACAATCTTCCAGAATGCTAAAATATTTATGTTCCCTCTGACCTCGCAAATTCATATGTTAAAATCCTAACCCCCAAGGTGAAGATATTTAGAGGTGGGGACTTTTGTGGGGTGACAGGGTTATGAGGGCAGAGCCCTGGTGAATGGGATTGGTAGTGCCTTTATAAAATAGGCCCAAGAGGCCGGGTGCGGTGGCTCACACCTGTAATCCCAGCACTTTGGGAGACCAAGGCAGGTGGATCACTTGAACCAGGCATTCAAGACCAGCCCAGCCAACATGGGGAAACCCTGTCTCTACTAAAAATATAAAAATTAGCCAGGCATGGTGGTGCATGGCTGTAATCCCAGCTACTTGGGAGGCTGAGGAGAATCGCTTGAATCTGGGAGGCAGAAGATGCAGTGAGCTCAGAACAGGCCATTGCACTCTGCCTGAGTGACAGAGAGAGAGACACTGTCTCAAAAATAAATAAATAAATAAAATAGGCCCAAAGGAGCTCATTCCACTCTTTCACCCTGTGAGGACACAGCTAAAGGATGACATTTATGAACCAGAAAGGGGGCCCTCACTGATGCAGAATTTTTTTCTCCTTAACTCAGCTAATCTGGGTTCTTGTCTCACGATCAGGAAGAATTAGGCACACGGACACATTGAAGAGTGAGAAGGGTGGAATTTTTAAGCAAAAAGAAAGCTCTCAGCAAAGAGAGGGGGTCCTGCAAGCAGGTTTTCACATCCCAGATTGAATACCTGGGCTACCACACACCAGCTGAAGAGGCCAGGCTCCTCCCCTGCATAAGACACAAATTCCTGGTGGCTCCACCCCATTCATGGGTGGAGTGCATGGGTCTCCAGCCTGCTGTGGGCATGCCTAGGCAAAACTCCCTGTGCAGGTTCCCTTATCTGTACAAAACATCTGGTGTAAACACTTGTGGGTGGGGTCAGAGATTCTCCAGGGACCCTTCCCTATCTGCCTAGGCCTTTGTCCGCCTACTGCCTCTAACATCACCAAATGTGTGGACATCTTCATCTTGGACTTCCCAGCCTTCATAACTGTGAGAAATAAGTTTGTTTGTTTATAAGCTACCCAGTTAATGGTATCTTGTTATAGCAGGCCAAACAGACTAAGACAGAAAACATCATATTTTCACTTTAAGTATCTTTTCATATTTTAAAAAATTTTACGGCCAGGTGCAGCGGCTCATGCCTGTAATCCCATCACTTTGGGAGGCCAAAATGGGTAGATCACTTGAAGCCAGGAGTTTGAGACAAGCTTGTCAACATGGTGAAACCCCATCTCTACAAAAACATTACAAAAATTAGCCAGGCATGGCGGTGTGTGCCTGCAGTCCCAGCTACTTAGGAGGCTGAGATGGGAGGACAGCCTGAGCCTGGGAGGCTGAGCCTGGAGTGAGCTGTGATCATGACACTCCAGCCTGGGCAAAAGAGTTAGACCCTGTCTCTATAAATAAATAAATAATAAAAATAATAAATTTTATCAGTACAAATTTAAATGACTATTTTATAGCCACCTTAGGGATGTACCATAATTCATTTAAGGTGAATAACACTACGTTATTCTTTACTGCTGGAATTTCCAAAACAAGATGGTCTACTTTTTCTGTAAAGTGGTCAGACTTCAATGATAAGAGAAGGATCATTCATAAGCCAGTATACAAAATACTTCCAGCTTTCCAAAGTAGGTTATGAATTTGGTAATGCTGGGCAAGGTGGCAGAGACCCAGCAACAGAAAGTGATTGGCACGCAGGTAGTAAAGAGAATTTACTGACAACAGCACAGGCTTACAAAGTCAAGTTTTATTAGACAGAAAGAACATTGCAGTGGGGCACTTCAGCAAGAGAGGACTGAGTGGGCCTCCGTGGATTTTCCTTAGGAGTATTCATAGACGTTAAAGCAGGAACTTAAGGGTAATTTGGATCCTATTCGTTCTGCAGGTCATGATAGATGATTACCTTTGTAGACATGTTGGTGCCTTGATGTCCGCAAAGGCTGCACAATGAGTTTCGATACGCATGCATTCAGGAGATATATAGAAATTCTAGCTAGTTATACATTTTTGGGAAAGCAACCTGGTAACCAGATGCTGGCTTTAGATAACAGGGAAGTCTAATTGCTTCTAAATTCCT
>NW_012111142.1:3902079-3909875 GCF_000951035.1 Colobus angolensis palliatus
TTTGTTTTTGTTTTGTTTTTAATAGAGAAGATCTTTTTTTTCTAAAAAGAGAAGAAAATAAGAACATAGAATTATTCTTAGGTAAATAACCCTCAGGCAAAAAACAAAAACAAAAAAAAACAACAAATCTTTAAAAAATGGACAAAGGACTTGAACAGACATTTCTCCAAAGAAATACATAAAGATGGCCAAATAAGCACATGAAAGGATGCTCAATATCACTAATTGTTAGGGTAATGCAAAACAAAATATAAAATAGCACTTTATACTCCTAAGAAACAAACAAAAATCCAGCAAACAAGTGTTGGAGAGACTGTGGAGAAATTTGAAACCTCGTGCTTTGCTAATGGAAATATAAACTGGAGCAGCTGCTTGCTGTAGAAAACAGTATAGCTCCCCAAAAATTAAATATAGCATTAGCATATGATTCACCAATTCCACTGCTGAGTATATACTAAAAAGAACTGAAAGCAGGGATTTCAACAGATATTTATATACCAGTGTTCATAACAGCATTATTTGCAATGGCCAAAGGTAGAAACAACCTAAATATCCATCAACAGATGAATGGAAAAACAAAATATGGTATATATGGTGGGGACCTATAGGAACCTCAGAGTTGGTATTGATAGTGACGGGAGGCAGAGAAATTTAAGGGCAGGTCCCCGACAAAACCCCACTCTCAAGCCTAAAACCATGGTCCAAAGTGAGAACTTCTATCCCTGTTTTCCTGCTCAAATGTTACCTTTTCCTAAACCACCCATGCCCTCACCCCATCCCATCCTGTGCCTATAAAGACCCTAGATTCAGCTGGCAGAGAGGAGAAGCAGCTGGATGTCAGGGACTACAGCTAATAGACATCAGAGAGAAGCGGCTTGACTTTAGAGGGACAGTTTGACAGTGTAACTTTGGAGAAGAATCCAGCCAGAGATGGCTGGACTTCTGGGGAAGATTACCTACCCACCTCTCCATCTCCTTTGCAGCTCCCCTTCCCACTGAGAGCCACGTTACTGGCAATAAAAGCCCCACATTTACCATCCTTCAATTCGTTCATGCAGCCTCACTTTTCCTGGATACCAGAAAGAACTCAGGAGCCACAAGTGTGATACAAAAGGCTGTCACACTGGCCCTTTGCCCTCACTGGGAGAGGGCAGTTGCCTCATGTGAAAAGGCCAAGGGCCAACTGAACTGTTAACACTTAAGCCATCTGCAGATGGCAGAGCTAAAAGAGCACTGTAACACGCCCTTTGGGGCTCTGGAGGTCACAGGCACCTCCCCTAGATGCTGCCACTGGGCCTGCATAGAATTTGCTCCTGCCAGTGCCCAAAAGCGCTTCCCTGGCTCCTGCACCCGCTCACCTGAGCGCTCCCCTGCCACGAGGGGTGAACGCTGCAGGTCTGAGTGGAGTTTACCCTTGCCCGCACCAAAGCAGTCAGCTGGTTCCGGCATGCGTGTACTCCAGTTCTCACCTTGTTTGCTCACACACTCCCTCCCTCGAGGAGAGCGGTGGGCTGAGTAAACGGGGCACCTCTGTCACAAGGTGTCAAATAGGTCAGGGAACCATCCGGCTTCAGTATGAGGATTATTATAAACTGAAGATATTTTAGATTTAACAGATGCAGAAAAAAAGCCCTCTCAGAGCTTCCCTTATGTGACTAAGCAGCAAGTTCTAGGAAATGAGGCTATCAAACATTGCCTCTTGAGGTGGGTCGACCCCCAGGAAGACTGAGAGTAAGCCTACTACATAAATGCCCTCTTGAGGAATGGCAACAAGCAAAAAGAAGGATCAGTGGCACCTGCATTTAAAAAATTATCAACATAACAAAATTATCAACATAATCAAAAATGTTATCTCCCATAAAAACCCATTTGTCTTTCCCAAACAAACCTACTTGCTTTTCTCATAGAAGCTTTTTCTCCATCCTCCCTTTCCCCATAAGTTACGTGTGTAAGCTCTAACTTTAATCACTTAGTGAGCTTGCTGCTTCTTTTGTTGCATTCATATGCATATAAATAAACCTTTATTCTCCCGTTAATTCTTTCTGTCAGTTTAATTTGCACTCTCCCAGGCACAACATAGAGGGTAGAGGAAAAGTTTTTTCTCCGAGACATATGCCTATAAGGAAATATTTTATTCAACTTTTTTTTTTTTTTTGAGACAGAGTCTCTCTCTGTTGCCCAGGCTGGAGCCCAGTGGTGCAATCTCGGTTCACTACAACCCCTACCTCCCAGGTTGAAACGATTCTCCTGGCTCAGCCTCCCGAGTAGCTGGAACCACAGGCGTATGCCATCATCCCTGGCTAATTTTTCTATTTTTAGTAGAGATGGGGTTTCGCCATGTTGGCCAGGCTGGTTTCAAATTCATGACCTCAAGTGATCTACCTACCTTGGCCTCCCAAAGTGCTGGGATTACAGGCATGAGCCACCATGCCCGACATATTCAACTTTAAAAAGGGAGGAAATTCTGACATATTCTACAACATGGATGAATCTTAAAGACATTACACAAAGTGAAAGAGCCAGACACAAAAGAAAACTATTGTACCATTCCACTTTTTTCAGTTACTTTAGTATAGTCAAATTCTTAGAGACAGAACATAAAACAGTGGTTGGTTGGCAGGGGATAGGGAGAGAGAAGAAAGATCAATTATTGTTTAATGAGTAGAGTTTCAGTGTGGGATGATAAGATCTGTAGTGACATGGTGGCCACGTTTACACAAAAATGTACATGTACTTAATGCCACTGAACTATACACCTAAAAATGATTAAAATGGTAAATTGTGTGTTGCATGTATTTTACTATAAGTAAAAAAAAACAAAAACAAAAAACAGATCTACAAACTTTTAGTGTTTTTACTCTTCAGCTAAAATGAAGTATGAGGGTGGAAGAGAAAGATAAAGTTTGAAGTAGTTAGGTACCAGTTGCCCTCCACAAATACAGCTGACATCTATAGCCCCAAATGAATATTACAACCAAGACAGAAATAATAATGTTCCTTCATCGTTTGGGAGGGCACCCTCTAGAAGAGTACTGGGAATTCTCTATTTGTAAGATTTGAATGCGTTTTTAAAATCTTCTCAGAGTTTATAATATTAGATAATATTATTAGATAAATTATCACAAGAGTCCATTAGCAATTAAAGGGGGCAAATAAAGATTCAAGCCCATCCTGATCAGTGGGTATAAGTGTTATCACTGTGGAAGGGAGAAAAAGCCAATACCCTAAGAAAGCACATATAATTATTTAAAGAAAATAAAATACTGTTTAGGCAAGAAACATTAGGGCTGAAATAGTCTTATTCAATGCTGGTTTGGGAGCCTATAGAGGTTACCTTTACAGCCTACATGAGAATTGGCAAAAAAAAAAAAAAATAATAAAATAACATTTTAATAGGTTTTAAAATATGAATGTTAAGTAAACTACCAGAGCAAATATTATAAATATACATTAGACTGTTTCATCTATAGCCTTAAAAGTGTATACATTAAAATAAACTGATATTTCAGGTTGCCTTTTATTTCCATAAACAGAAAATTTACTTTTTATGGAAGAGAATGGCTATTGCTGAATCAGTAATGAGAAATAAAAAGAGGCAAGTTAGAAAATTTAACATAGATTTAGTAATCAGGCTAGTCATTCTTCGAATTGTAAGCACTGACTGTTGTTTAAAACAAGCCTCTTAAAGAACACTTTAACAGATAATAGAGTAAGTGGTTATGTCAGAAACGCCTGAACCAGAGCAACTCCATCTTGAACAGCACTGGGTAAAATGAGGCTGAGACCTACTGGGCTGCATTCCCAGATGGTTAAGGCATTCTAAGTCACAGGATGAGACAGGATGTTGGCACAAGATACAGGTCATAAAGACCTTGCTGATAAAACAGGTTACAGTAAAGAAGCTGGTCAAAATCCACCAAAACCAAGATGGTGACAAGAGTGACCTCTGGTCATCCTCACTGCTACACTCCCACCAGCGCCATGACAGTTTACAAATGCAATGGCAACATCAGGAAGTTACCCGATATGGTCTAAAAAGGGAGGCATGAATAATCCACTCCTTATTTAGCATATAACCAAAAAATAACTATAAAAGTGGGCAACCAGTAGCACTCAGGGCTGCTCTATCTGTGGAGTAGCCATTCTTCTATTCCTTTACTTTTCTAATAAACTTGCTTTCACTTTACTCTATGGATTTGCTCAAATATTTTCTTGTGCGAGGTCTAGGAACCCTCTCTTGGCATCTGGATGGGGACCTCTTTCCAGTAACAGTTATATTGTGAAGAACATCAATATAAACTTATGAGAGGGATTTTTTTTAACTTAATGTTATGCAAATGACACTTGAGATAAGAATAAAATTTTGAGTGACAGTACAGATTCAAAAACTGCTGTATCTCAAACAACCTAGTTAGAAATGAAGATGATATATTTGGAAAGCTGTGTTAAATGATCAAAAAGTGATTCTAGTGATAATGTAGATACTGACATTAAATATGCACTGAGGAATTTGAATAAAATTATATAATTAAATATGAGAATAGGCAAAAAAAATTTAACATCTTACAGGTTTTCAAACTGAATGTTTAACTAAACTTATAAAGTAAATATTATAAGTATACATTTGACCATTTCATCTACAGCCTTCAAAGTTTATATATGAACTGGTATTTCAGGTTGCCTTTTATTTGGGTACATAGAAAATTATCTTTTAATAGAAGAAAACAGAACAGGGGAATTTTTATGAATATTCAGTAATCTTTCCAATTTGCTTCATATAACTGAATATGTATGCTGTTTGGCATTAAGCACTGACAGATATGAGAGGCACTGGCAAATATAGAAAGTACCAACGTCAATGGAGCACACCAGATTCCATGTGACCTCTTTCCAGAGGCAACCAGGCATCTTCCACATATTCCAAAAACATCTGTTCTCTGGTACACTGCCCAGGGTCCTCTATAATAATGAATCCTCCAGGGTCACAAAAATACAACCAACACAGCACCTTGTCCAAGAGAGGAAGCCACCAGCATTTGCATGAGGGGCAAAGTGAGGAAATGTCTAAGGGAGGCAAGGGCAGAAACACCCTCTATCTGCCCACTGAGAGAACACATGAAGCCACACTTTGCACATCACAACAGGAAATGTGCCGACCTCAGAGAGGAGAGCACCACGTTGCATCTGAACATATTACTAAGCTGTCTTTTTAAAAACGTCCCCATAAGTAAGTCTGTTTCCATTTGCCTAAAAGTTAATTTGGGGCAGGAAATTTAAAAATATATATATATTTTAAAGTCCTCAATGAAGGATTCCAATTAGTGACCGCCTGACTATAATTTTATTAAAAATAAAGTTTATTGGTGATATAATAGCAAAGACAAATCTATTAAAATACAATGCTTTTCACTGGGCACAATGGTTCCTGCCTGTAATCCCAGAACTTTGGGAGGCCGAGATGGGAGATGGGAGATGCTTGGCCCCAGGAGTTCGAGACCAGCCTGGGCAACATGGCAAAACTCCATCTCTACAAAAAAAAGAAAGAAAGAAAAAAAACACTAGCCAGGCATGGTGGTGCATGCCTGTGGTCCCAGCAGCTCAGGAAGCCGAGGTAAGAGGATTCATGGAGCCTAGGAGGTGAGGCTGCAGTGAGCCATGAATGTGCCACTGCATTGCAGCCTGGATGACAGAGAGAGAGAGAGAGGGGCGCTGTCTCAAAAAAAAAAAAAAGAAAGAAAATTATATATATATATTACAATGCTTTCCCACCAAGTTGTAAATAAATAGTATCTCAAGTGTAAAGATAATTTTCTAGAGTTGAGTGCTTTAGCATCATACATAACACAGAGAACAAAGTGGGTGACCAAGATATAAACAACAATATGTATGTACTAAATTGGCCTTGATTTTGCCTGATAAATAAACTATGTGAAAAATAAACAGCTGTGTTTCCTTAGGGAATTTTTTTTTTTAATTACAAATGTTAAAAGAACTCTCCTCTGAAAAGAGAAATTGAAAAAACATCACTAAAAAAGCAAAGCAAAAAAACCCTACAACAACAGCAAGGCAACTGCAGCTTATTGACCCCCACGAGAAGATGTGAAATACAGAAAAGACGAGCTTACACTTACAGCTAGACACTGGATGACACACTTTGTAAACACTGATGACCTATGGAAAGGCCCATTTAAAATCAGACAAAATTGAAGTGACATGAGTTAGACAGAGACACGGACAGGTGAGGACAGCAGAAGGGGAGGTATGGAATATCTGTTCTAATCTCTTACCATATTTTCAGGGCAATAGCCATACGGCTGTGCCTCCTGGGAATAGATACTCCTCCCGGATCTTGCCTCTTGAGATTCGGATGGTTCATTATCATGCAACCACTGTGTACCAAAGTGAAGTTCCTTCATGGAGGGCACAGGAGTGGCCTCTTGAATGTGCGACAAGGGATACAACTCCATGGACTGAGAGGGATCTTGATATAACTCATATTCTTCATCAACAAGCATTTCTCTTTCTTCATCCATTTCCTGTAATCTAGGAGTCAGAAATTCATGCATCTCCCAGGTCTCCTTGCTTTGCTCTATCTCTTTTTGTTGGGAATGGAAAGACTTTCCCAGATCTAGAAATGGTTCATCCACAAGTTCTTCTTTAAAATATGGTTCATCTCTAAATCCCTATAAATAAAAGATGCAAAAAATGTGAAGTTACACCTGTCCTGAAGCTGCACTACACAGATAAACTGGAAAATTTTCAAACGCTGGCGTGACTGCATATGCCAAGGCACAGCTAACATGCACAGCTCTCCACAGCAAACATGGAGAAACACAAGCTCACCTCCACAATCCTCAACCCGGAAGAGGGACAAACAGTAAATTATGAGGCAGAAATTTGCCCTTGGCAAGGTGAATGACTTTGCTAAAACGTTCATTATACATTAACCACCTGACAATTCTCCACTAGAAATAGGAATTTTGTTAAACTCTTACACTAAATATTTAACCCATAAAAAGTAGTACATAAGCACACATACACTTCAAACTATTATGTAAGAAAGAAAAGACTTAAAAGGTCAGGATTTTCAAGCTTAAATAACCCAAAAGAAATGATAACTATGTGAATGTTCAGAAAACATTCTCTATAAACTAAAGATATGGGGAATATGTCTCCATTTGAGTATGACTCTTTTATAATATTAAAAATTAACAAATCTTATTTTTCATCTGTGTTGAAAATATATAATATGAAGGAATGAATACAGTATTTTAAAATTAATTTATATTTCACTAATCAGAAGAGCTACTGCATACAACTGAAACTAAATGTGCAGAAACTGTGTGGGTTCCTGGCTAAAACCTGATATATAGATTTGCTCAGACCATGACCTATCTCTGGGGAACCTCTGGGTGCTGGGTATAATGAGGTCCAGTTCTTTTTAAGAGATCGAAGATCTTTCCTATTTTAAGTCCTATTCATTACTACCAAGTGTAAATTCCTGGAATAAATCTATTCTTTTCTATCACCTTCTCCTTGCAGCTAAACATCATAGTAGGGAAGCTCTTAAATTAACACAGTAGGGTTGGGCATGGTGGCTCATGCCTGTAATCCCAGCACTTTGGGAGGCCAAGGCAGGAGGATCCCTCGAGTATAACAGTTCAAGACCAAGCTGGGCAACATAGTGAGACCCTGTCTCTAAAAAAAAAAAAATTTTTTTTTTGGCACCTGTGGTGCCAGCTACTTGAGAGGCTGAGGCAAAGAACTGCTTGAGCCAAGGAGACTGATGTTACAGT
>NW_012111142.1:3910271-3928292 GCF_000951035.1 Colobus angolensis palliatus
AATATCACTAGACAGTTGTTACCAAGTAAAGCAAAACCATACTCTAACTGCAAAGAGCAACATAAGTATAATTCCTTTTAAGAATAAAAAAGGAAAGCTTCAAAATACATTTTCTAAAATTAAAGCATAAGGTAGGGTTTGACTAAATAACTCTTCTTTAGAAAGTATTCAATATGAAGATTTTTTGTGTGGTTCCATTTTTATAGCATTTTAAATGCAGGTCTATTTTCAACAATATGTTCCACCATCCAAAATTTTAGGAATACATTAGTGTATGTTTGTTCTTTCAAAATGCTTTACATCTTGACTTTATCATTTAGAGAGGCAATGTGATACGGAAGGAAAGAATTTAGTTTTAAAAAAATAGGCCGGGCATGGTGGCTCAGGTCTGTAATCTCAGCACTTCGGCAGGCCGAGGTGGGTGGATTACCTGAGGTCAGGAGTTTGAGACCAGCCTGGCCACCATGGCAAAACCCTGTTTCTATTAAAAATATAAAAATTAGCCAGATGTGGTAGTGCACGCCTGTAGTCCCAGCTACTCAGAAGGCTGAGGCAGGAGAATCACTTGAACCTGGGAGGCAGAGGTTGCAGTGAGCTGAGATCACACCACTATACTCCAACTTGGGTGACAGAGTGAAAGTCTGTAAAAAAAACCATATATATATATGTGTGTGTGTGTATACATACATATATATATATATGTGTGTATATATACATATATATGTATATATACAATGAGGCCAGGCGCAATGGCTCAT
This sequence comes from Colobus angolensis palliatus, assembly GCF_000951035.1. Taxonomy (NCBI): domain Eukaryota; kingdom Metazoa; phylum Chordata; class Mammalia; order Primates; family Cercopithecidae; genus Colobus; species Colobus angolensis. Next base: position 3,911,030 of record NW_012111142.1, read on the forward strand.
GCCTGTAATGCCAGCACTCTGGGAGGCTGGGGCAGGCAGATTGCTTGAGCTCAGGGGTTCAAGACCAGCCTGGGCAACATGATAAAACCCCCATCTTTACCAAAAATACAAAAAATTAGCTAGACGTGGTAGCACATGTCTGTGGTCTCAGCTACTCAAGAGGCTGAGGTGGGAGGATCACTTGAACCCAGGAGGCAGAGGTTACAGTGATCCCAGATCCCACCACTGCATTCCAGCCTGGGTGACACAGGGAGATCCCATCGCAAATAAGAGAGAGAGAGAGAGAGAGAAAGGAGGATTATTTCATTTATTATATCTATTTAGCCAAGGGATGGGGACAAGTTTTTTTCTTCTTTATGTCTTTATTTATACCTATTTAGCCAAAGGATAAGGACAAGCTTTTGTCTTATTTTCTTTTGTATTTTTTCTACATAGAAATTTCAGCTCATAGCAAATCATTCAAATGGGAAATAAATTTACTAAATACCTTGGGAGCTTCGAGTATTAAAGAAGAATTTATATCATGAATTGTTCCTGAAAGTTCAGTCTTGTCTTCATTACTGCTTGAATGTAAAACATAACAACTTTCTTCTTCTTTATTATCTTCCTGAAAATATAAACCACATTTATTTATACATAAGAAAATATTGTGGGATGAGGGGCAAGGGGAGGGAAAGCATTAGGACAAACACCCAATGCATGTGGGGCTTAAAACCTAGACGATGGGTTAAGTGCAGCAAATCACCATGGCACATGTATACCTATGTAACAAAACTGCACTTTCTGCACACGCATCCCAGAACTTAAAGTAAAAGAAAGAAAGAAAAAAGAAAAGAAAAGAAAGATTTATTCGTGTAAAAAAAAAAGAAAGAAAATATCTTGATTTCAAACTGTTCAGATTCTCATCTTTCCATTAAGAGCAAATATACAACACAAAATTTATTCAAATTGTTTCATTAGAACAAACTTTCTTTAATAATTAAAAAGAACTCCATATTCAAGTCAGAGCTTCCCAAACTTTTTAAAGTATTTCTTAAAGAAAAATCACTTTCCCAGGAATAGATCTTGTATATATAACTATGTACCAGGTACAAATGTAAGTACTGTAAATATATTAAATATATTAATTAATACATTAATATATACTCTAAGACATGGGTCCTCTTAGTAATCCTATTTTACTGGTGAGCAAAAGTGGACACAGTAATTTGCCAAACATTACATATACCAAAATTTCAACCCTGGCTGTCTGGTACTAGAGCCTGTGTTCACAATTACCGTGCCATGCAATCCTCATCTCTTTTTTTAAATTGAGACGGAGTCTCGCTGTGTCACCCAAACTGGAGTGCAGTGGTGCAATCTTGGCTCACTGCAACCTCCGCTGCCCCGGTTCAAGTGATTCTCCTGCCACAGCCTCCGAAGTGGCTGGGACTACGGGAGAGCACCATCTTGCTTGCTAATGTTTTTGTATTTTTAGTAGAGATGAGGTTTCGCCATGTTGGCCAGGCTGGTCTCAAACTCCGGATCTCCCAGGTGATCTGCCTGTCTCTGCCTCTCAAAGTGCTGGCACTACAGGCGTGAGCCACCTCATCTTACAGATGAGTGAAGTGGAAGCTGATGAGGTTGAATAACTGGCACAAGGACACGCAGCCTTGCAAACCACATAACTAAGCAAAAACCCATAGCTGTCTGGCTCAAAAATTTTATTGTCGGTTCTGTTCCATTAGTTCTGAAGCTATAATGCAGTTTTTAAAGTCATTTCAGCCAGTGCATGGTGGCTCACATCTGTAATTCCAGCACTTTGGGAGGCTGAGGCAGAAGCATCACTTCAGCCCAGGAGTTCAAGACCAGCCTGGGCAACATGGAGAGACCCATCTCTATTGTTATATTAAATAATAACAATAAGTCATTTCATTCATTTTTGGGGTCTGGTATATTTGAGGCTGCACTTATCAACGTGTCACCTAGGTTTTAAGCCTCTTTTTAGAAAAGAGTTAAGATGAAAATATATAACATGAAGTGTATAGATATATACATACCATATATATATATAAAGACAAGATTTAATACAAATAATTTGTTCTCATCACCATTATATATTTACAGTCTTTCTGCTCTACCCTGACTTTGGATCTGTAAAATAGGATTAATAAGAGGAGGTTGCAGTGAGCCGAGATTGCACCACTGCACTCCAGCCTGGACAACGGAGTGAGACTCTGTCTCCAAAAAGAAAAAAAACTGTGGCTCTGTGGCATCCCCCACCCCATTCCAGCTCTCTCTCACTCCTGCTTTTGCCATGTGAGTGCCTGCTCCCGCTTTGTCTTCTGCCATGAGTAAAAGCTCCCAGAGTCCTCCCCAGAAGCAGATGCCACCATGCTTCCTGTACAGCCTATAGAACTGTGAGCTAATTAAACCTCTTTCTTACAAATTGCCCAGTATCAGGTATTTCTTCATAGCAATGCAAGAACAGCCTAATACAATGAACACATCTATCTATATTTACCTATCCATCTGTCTATACATAGGAGCACTTACAGTATGTTTTTTGTATGTTAATTTAAAATGTTTCACAGATTAAAGAACTGGACTTAAAAAAATATCTTAGGAATTCTCTAGTCTTGTTCAGTATTTTCAAAGATGAAAAACATAGGCTCAGAGAAGTGATATACCTATTGACCAAATTACTAGTATGATGTTTCTCAAAGTACAAAATTCTGCATCAGAATTACACAGGTGACCCATTGAAGAAGCAGTTTCCTGAAGAGCATATCAGAATTACTAAATGAGAATCTCTGGGAGTAGAACCTGGGAAACTGCATTTTAACTATCTCTCAGGTGATTCTTATATATATTACATATCTTTAAGTTTGAAACCTACTGGGCTAACTCATAGCAAAGTCAGGGGCAGAGCCCAGGTTTCTAGAAATCCAGACTAACAATTTATTACAACCAAGCTATCTGTTCCACACAAGTTGCATACAAACTAGGCAAGTGACAACATCGTAATACAGGCATGTACAGCACTGTGGCTAAGAGCACAGGGTGTGAAGGTGCCCTGCTGAGTGCACATTACAACTCTGTCCCTTACTAGTTATAAGACCTTGGTAAGTTACTCAATTCTCTGTGCCTCAATTGATTCATCTGTAATGAGGGTAACAAAAGGACTATTCTTAAAGTTGCTGTGAGGATTAATTTAGTTAATAGTTAATAAGTGTAAAGGGCTTAAAAGAATGACTGACATTTAGTAAGCACTTAAATAATAATGAAACTGGCTGAAAATCATCATCATTAAGTTTCTGTTGTTGGTGGTGATGGTGGCACTTTGTTTTTTGCATTAGAGGCCTCCGGAGCACCATAACTGTAACGTAGCCTTCAGTCATAAGCAGTAACCCCTGACCATAAGATAAAGCAACAAGATGACTTCAAGATGGGTTGACAGTATAGGGAGGGGTTCTTGATGCTAGGAGTTACAAGGTGCTTTGATGGAGAGAAAAACAGATTAAACTCTCACTGTTATATGGTTAAAATGCTATAGTCACAAGGATTTCAACTTATCATACCATCTTGACATCAGTCCCAAACGAAAGTTAAAAAGGACACTTATTTTAATTTACATATAAGAATAGCTAGGTGCAGTGCCTCATGTCCCTAAAAAAGCACTTTGGGAGGCCAAGGCAGGCAGATTGCCTGAGCTCCGGAGTTCAAGACCAGCCTGGCCAACATGGTGAAATCCCATCTCTACTAAAAATACAAAAAATTAGTAGCCAGGCACGGTGCCACATGCTATTAATCCCAGCTACTTGACAGGCTGAGGCATGAGAATCGCTTGAACACAGGAAGCAGAGGTTGCAGTGAGTAGAGATCGTGCCACTGCACTCCAGCCTGGATGACAGAGAGAGACTCTGTCTCTAAAATAAGAATAATAATAATTTACATATAAGAAATGTGCTGAGAGCTTAGAAATCTGTGCTAAAAGCATGAAGATGAAAATAGTAGTAAGAGTGATAGTAGCAGAACTAGCAATATTAGCAGCTAGTATTTATGTAATAATATGCTATGTACTTAATGAATATAACCTTTAAATCCCAAAACCCTATGAGGGAGACATTATTTTTTCTGATATTGTAAGTCAAGGACATTAAGAAACCTGCTCAAGGTCACACACATAGTAAACGTAGAACAGAAATTCTTGGCCAGGTATATGTGTCTCCAAAATCCATGTTTTTAACTGTTGCACTATTATTACTTCCTATATTAACAAAATACAACACTCACCACCAACGGCTTACAGATGCCAAGGCGTACTATGCCTGGCGGCACAGCTTTCAGTATTTCCACAGCTTCAGCAAGTGAGGTGTTGTCCAAACAGTATTCATTGACTGAGACCAGGCGGTCTCCAGGTAATAGTCCCCCACTTCTTTCTGCTACACCATCTGCTACCAGGGAGCGGATCACAATCACTGATCTTGTAGGATCTAAAGGGTCCTATGAATTGAGCAAAGAAGAAAGATGAGTCCATGCACTGAAAAATAATATGCAGCCTTAGGACAGCTTGAGTTGACTGATGAATCTTATTTGACCACCTACTTCATGTGTCTGGCACTCTGGTGATAATCTTCTAAACAGGTAAAAATAAACTAAAATCTCACTCTAAGTCAGGTATGGTTGCACACCTCTGTACCATCCCAGCTTCTTGGGAGGCTGAGGTGGGAGGATTGTTTGAGTGCAGGAGTTTGAGATTAGCCTAGGCAATATAGCAAGACCTTCTTGCTAGAAAAAGTTTTTTTAATTAAAAAAATTAAAAGGCCAGGTGCAGTGGCTCATGCCTGTAATCCCAGCACTCTGGGAGGCAGGAGGATCACTTGAGCCCAGGAGTTCAAGACCAGCCTGGACAACATGACAAAATCCCATCTCTGCAAAATATACAAAAATTAGCCAGGTGTGGTGGTGTGTGTTTGTAGTCCAAGCTACCTGGGGGGTGGAGCAGAGGTTGCTGAGGTGGAAGGATTGCTTCAGCCCAGGAGGTCAAGGCTGCAGTGAGCTGTGGTTCAGAACTCACTGCAGAGCTGTGGTGACACAGCAAGACCCTGTCCCAAAAAATAAATAAATAAAACACCACGCAAATATCAGGTTGTATCAAGGTGAAAATATAATCTTAACAATTTCAGTGGCATGTCTGAGTGCCCAAAATATATAGACTTCCTGTTAAAATTTTTAGTGATTGATATTTGGTTGGACCATAAGAGGTCTGGGAACAGTTGGGCAAGATTCTCTGACATTCTCAAGCACAGTCATATGATGGAACCAAGATAAGCCTGTCTGTTACTCCTCCAGAGTCATAAGTAAGCTCCAAGAAAAGCATGAACGTAATCATAAATATAAAACGGGAAATGATACTCCATTCTTATACCTTCACTGTAGTACAGAATCCTATAAAATCACACAAATCCAGAAAAGACATGGAAACCATGGAAGATTCCACTGTATTTTAAAAAGTATATTTATAAATAATGTGACCTAAAATTATGATATAGTGCCCTTAGGTCACAACTATTCCAATACATAGTTAAATATGAATTTATGAACAAAAGCAATGTACAGATCTTTCGCCCATTGGGAGGACCCCATATTTCTTGATATTAAACACTGAGGACAACATTGACATTCAATATACCTGGTTAAAAAAAACCAATTTATATCTCCACTATTGTTTTTTAATTTATTTAACAAACTGATATATAGCACTTACTATATGTTGGGCTTGACAATCACTAATTTATCTAATCCTTACATCTCCAGGATGTAGGCAGATTTATTGTCTGTGTTTTACAGATGAGGAAACCGAGGCTCAGAAAGTTAAGGAAACTAGCCAATATCGCCCAGCGTATATGTGGCAGAGCCAGGATCCAACCAGGCAGCCTAACTCTTAAGTCCTTACTCTTGACCACCTCACTCTGCAGCTTGCTCTGCATCATAATGGTCAGAAGAAATGGGAAACAAAGAATAGTAAATTGAGAAGAAAGAAATATTCATATGGCCATCTTATGATTGAGCAGAGTCTCTTAATTTGTCTTAACGGTGCAGGTGTACAGCACTATTACAGAACTTTTAACCTAGCAAGGGGGAGAAAAAATAATGACATCCCAAACACAGCAGCATTCACATTGGTTTCTCTATGCTTCTCCCATTATTTCATTATGCACATGCTGTTCCACAAGGCAAGATATTGTAACCTGAGATTCTACTACTCTAGCCTCTCTTAAACCCTTCCAGAGAAAGTAGAGAAAAACTGCTAGGTTTTGTGTGGGAATTATAAAACTTTGGAATTAGCAAAGTAAGAATTTGCCAAGTTCCTGGCTATGTCTGTTTGAAGTGGCTGATGATTCTTTTGAAGTTTTCTGATCCAGTTTTCTATGCCTTTGTGTTTCAGACATCAGGGTTCATTTTCAAAGTACTGCATGGAATTTAACCAAATACACCATATTTAAATCAACAAAGGCTACACAGCTAATTCCTTGAAGAATGTCTTCAAATGTAACTTATCTTGGGTTTTGCAAGTAACCTTGCCTTTCTACCCCTGAGTCAAGAGACTCTTCAAAATTTTCTTACATGCTCTGATGTATAACACCACGTATTTATGAAGAGGATTAAAAGTAAAAAAGAGTCCAGGGAACTCACTAATAAAATACTGTTAAACTATAATTACACCAGTATTTTCAAGTAGAGGGAGCTATTGCATAGGAAGAGAATAGAACAGAACCAAAAAGCACAGTGGCATATCAGCAGGCAATGGATGCGGTAATATAAAAGAGCTGTCTATTTTGTCACTGGCAACCATGAATCACAACACACTTTTCATCCTGAAATATGAAACCATTACATTTTAAGTTTGACACACTAATAAATAAGCTGTACAATTATTTCCTTCATTTAGGATGTCAGTTTTTGATGAAAGGCTTTTTTATTGGGGGGAGAAGGGAGACTACATAATAGCTTATTCCTCTCATGAAATGCACAGCAGCTAACATTACTTCGTATTATTAATTTCTACACTTTCTTTTTTTTTTTTTTTTTTTTTTTGAGACGGAGTCTTGCTCTGTCGCCCGGGCTGGAGTGCAGTGGCCGGATCTCAGCTCACTGCAAGCTCCGCCTCCCGGGTTTACGCCATTCTCCTGCCTCAGCCTCCCAAGTAGCTGGGACTACAGGCGCCCGCCACCTCACCTGGCTAGTTTTTTGTATTTTTTAGTAGAGACGGGGTTTCACTGTGTTAGTCAGGATGGTCTCGATCTCCTGACCTCGTGATCCGCCCGTCTCGGCCTCCCAAAGTGCTGGGATTACAGGCTTGAGCCACCGCGCCCGGCCCAATTTCTACACTTTCTTAGAGAAAACTGCAACAGCAAAATATACCAAAAGCAAATAAATGGTTGTACTAAGTGGTTTGTGAATAATCTCTGCAGTTTCATATAACACCAAAATTTAAAAATACTATTTTTAACCCAAATAGGTGAGGAGGTTTTCAAAATGCAACCCATTGAATTGATAATTTAGGAACATTTTAAAGGAAGATTCCCCAGAAGGAAATGGAAATAGACTTCTACTCTTGAAAGGTGAACATATTTCCCTTATTGCCAGAAAAGTCATTGTAAGTACTAATTTACACAAAGTGAGGCCTTCTTCAGACCTCAAACTAGTGACAGGTGTGCTTGCTTACTAAAATGTATTCAGGTTTAGACCACTAGTTATGCTAAACAATAAATCCAATCTACCACCCCTTTTCCTGGATGACAGAACCCAAAGGCAGCTTCTTTGTTATTTGGGGGGTAGGGAGGCGACAAACTAGCCACCTCTGAAGATGCCCCATTATGTATAATCGCTGCTTCATTTTCTATGATGACTTTTCTGCCTGTGATTTCCCACATAGCTGAATGAAATCGCTTTAATGAGTAACAGTCATTTCCTTTCATTTCCTTTACATCACATGCAGCAGCCACCCTATGGAAAAACAGCAGCTGCTACTGCCTGCTGGGGTGGCTGCTATTCTTGAGGCTTTGCTGCATAAAAATGCTCAAAAACCAGCCTGACTCAGGCTGCTTCTCATCAGAAAGGTCCATTTTCTGAAAATACAGTGTATGACATTATGTGCATGTTATAGCAAACAAAATGTTATAGAGATACTTCTCAAAACCCTTACCCAACCCCTAGGCCCCCAGGCACATTTACATAGATATATATATGAAGCACTTCACAAATGTGTATGTTATTCTTGCACAACGGGTCACGCTGATGATCTCTGTATCATTCCAATTTTAGTATATGTGCTGCCAACATGCACACCCCCAATAGCACCTTGCTGAAATTATTTTAACTGTCTTCCTACTAAAAACAAAGTCCCCATCAGTTTTTATCACCTTTCATCATAATTTTAAAATCTCTAATATTTCTTCTTTTGGTAAATAACACTGCAAGGAACATTGTATTTAAGAATCAAGATGCTGCTTTAGACTAAATAGCCAATAGAGGGCACTAGAGACCAATCATAGAACATGAGAAACATGTACTATGCGAGCCATTCTCTTTTGAAGGAATTTTCTTCCTCTTTATTCATAAGATTTATATTATTACACATGCTGTAACAGTGTCCCATATGTTTGGTTCAACCCATTTACTTCTGAAAGTTGTACCCTACACCTCTTTTTTTTTTTTTTTTTGAGACAGAATCCCTCTCGGTCACCCAGGCTGGATTCTCGTGCCTCAGCCACCCGATAGCTGACATTACAGGTGTGCGCCGTAACTCCCAGCTAATTTTTGTATTTTTAGTACAGACGGGGTTTTGCCATATTGGTGAGGCTGGTCTCGAACTCCTGGCCTCAAGTGATCCTCCTGCCTCGGCCTCCCTATATCCTCTGAGTGGCATCAGCATATACCCAAGCATTCCGTTCTCCCCCTCACCCCTCCATTGAGTTGCTCACTAAGGCATGTCAGTTTTTTAATCTCAGCCTTTTATCTTTTCTGATTCTTCCTTTCCGTTTCCACTGCCACAGCCTTGGTTCAACTTCTCGTTATTTCTGAGCAGCTGCTACAGTTTCCTGATAGGTCTACCCGTCTCTAATCTTGCCCCCATGAGTCAATTTTCTACAGAGATAATAGAACCATCTTTAAAAATAAAAAGGTGATTATAATTCCTCCTCTGCTTAAAATACTTCAGGGACACCTACTGCCTTCAGGATAAAGTCCTAACTCCTTTATTCTTCATGGAAGAAAAATCCTTCAGAACTGCAGTTCTGTCTCGTCTCTCACTCTCCCCACACATACCACTGCCTACTTCCATTTGCCCAACATTTTATCCCAGGTACTGTGAAATGGAAACCCAGGTATTGTGAAAGGCCTTGTCATGCTGCATGGCATAATGCAAGCCATTCCCTCAGCCAGGAATGCTCTCCCTGACCCACCGCCATTTGTCTAGACTTTGCCACCAGAGTCAGTCAGCTCAAGTGTCTCCTCCAATGAGAAGCACTCCCTTACTCCTTAAAGACCCAAGCACTTCCTACTCTGTGATATCCCTAAACCTAAAAAGACCTTCAATTACAGCATTTATCATAATATATTTCCTTTACTGGTTGACCTTCTAGAATTAGTTTGGTCTTCCTGTTAGATGTATCTACAGCTTGTTGCATTTTCTTCATTAAAATACTTATTACATTTTACTGAAATTATTGTAAATGACTTCCTTTAAATTACTTCCTACTAAAAGTAAGCTTTATGAGACCAAGAATGTGTTTGCTTATTTTTTCGCTGGATTTTCAGGGCCTACTACAATGCTCGTCATGGAGAAGGCACTGAAGAGTAGTTAAAACGTTGAATGACTGTCTATTTAGTTTCTCTCTTCCCACGGGGCAACAAGTACACCAAAAGCAAAAGCCACATCGCATCATACAGGAATAACAACAACAGCTGGTAACACACACTAAGCTCTTGCCATACCAGGCACTGTTCTCAGAATCTTACTTATTTGAATCCATTTAATCCTCACATCATCATGAGGTAGGTACGTACTATCATTATCCTCACTTTTCTGGTGAGGAAATTAAGAAAAATTAAATAGCTTAACCAAAGCACAGGGCTGGTAAATGGCAGAGCCAGAAATTAAGCCAGCCAGTCAAATCCCAGAGTTTGTGCTTTTAGCCACACTAAGCGATGCTGCTTCTCTAACTTAAGTATTTGCTAAATGAATGAAGTGTTGAAAGAAGACAAATATGTTAGAAGATATTTTTATCATCTTACCAAAGTGTATAAAACTGAATCCCTTAAATATCGCACTTGGCCACTAGAGGTTCATGTTTCAGTACCTAGCAGATGAAAAGTTAGAAGATACAGAATGTTTAGCATGCCTGCATGTACAGGTAAAACATGCATTTGTTTGCCAAATTTCAATGCACAGTTACTTTCTCAAGAATCCATTGATTTGGTAGGCATAAGACTTTTACATGAACAAATTCAAACATGTGATAATCATTATGCCCAAATGAATGGGATTCAAAGTTTCTGATGTGTCCATAAAATGTATTATATGAATATTTGTGTACATTCCCAAAGATCAAAGAGACCAGATTTCACATAAGCTAAGGCAGAGTGCAGGAGCATCACCTGGAGCGGAGAGGTGGTTCAGCGGAAATGGGCTCTGTCAGACAGAGACATCAACTTGAAGATGTGGAGAGCTCTAGCCGTGAAACTGCTCCAAAACCTAGACTACAAATCCAAGCTACCATGGCAAACTCAGTGAAAAGACATGAAGTAGAGAACATGACATAAAGAGGAGACAGAAGGAATTAACAAGAAAAGTGTCATAGGTAATAAACTGGCAAATGCATCAGTAAGAGGCATTTAGGAAATAAGAACAGGAGATATATACCAAGAATTGTTCTAATATTTAACATTGATATGCTTTGCAGTATTACCCCAATAAAGAAACACAAGGTGTAACAAAGACTTAACTACATTCAAAATGAAGAATATCTTTTGGGTTTGTTCGTTTTTAAAAAAATCTATTCTGTATGTAACACTCAAACTTTTAAAGACATTAAATAACAGGATAGGAATTTAAAGACCACACAGCAGAATGACAAAGAGATGGACCACAGTTTATTTCCTTTGATAATTTTGACTCTTACTGTCAACTGAGTGTATTAAATATAAAGCTGGTCGACTAAACTCATGAGAGGAAATATGGCTAATTCATAGAATCTTTTTTTTCTTTTTTGAGACAGGGTCTCACTCTGTCACTCAGGCTTGAGTGCAGTGGCACAATCACAGCTCAGTGCAGTCTCAACCTCTTGGGCTTAAGTGATCCTCCCACCTCAGCCTCCTAAATAGCTGGGACCACAAGTGCACACCACATTTAGCTAAATCGTTTTTATTTTTTGTAGAGATGTGGTCTCCCTATATTGCTCAGCAGATCTCAAACTTCTGGGCTCAAGGGATCCTCCCACCTCAGGCTCCCGAAGTACTGGAATTACAGGCATGAGACACCATGCCGGCCTAATGTATATAGTCTTAATAGTACGTTATTAAAGTTCTAGGCTGTGTTGTATAGTTCACCACACCAAAATACCTGCTCTACAGCTGTATTACAGAGGTCCTTCACAAGGATGAAATGATTCCAACGAAGGACTAGCAAAACAACTTCAATCAACTGTGAAATAGAAAGTACTCTACAAGTGAAAAGAAACAATCCACCAACCAATGAATTCAATGCTATAGCACATATCATTACAGAACCAGGCTTTCAGCTTCATTCCACGGATATGTATTTTTATTTCAGTAAGAGAAAGTATGTTTCAAAGATAATTTTAAAGGAACTACACACAAATTTCTGGACAACATGAATAGTTAGCTCTGTAATACTGGATAAGAGAATTATTCCAACTCAGTAATGATCAACTGAGGAAACTATGAAAACAGCAGGTAGCCAAATATTGGCTTCTTGAAAACTATACTCTTAAATGTGGCCATTATTATTTGAACTAAGGAGTATTAAGTTAAAATCTAAATTAATTAACAGCTAAATAAATTTTCAAAGCAACATCTCAAGGAAGTTGCTAAAATAGAGAATGCAGAAAGAAACCATTAAGTTTAAAAGGGAGACAGTTGGCTGGGCACAGTGTAATCCCAGCCTATAATCCCAGCATTTTGGGAGGCCAAGGTGGGAGGATCGCTTGAGTCCAGGAGGTCGAGACCACCCTGGGCAATACAGTGAGTCTTTGTCTCTAAAAAACATTAAAAATTAAATAAAAGGGACGCAACTATTTCATTCCAGAGGTAGGCAAAAGGAGGAACTGGGTACAAAGAGGCAAAGGAAAGGTTCTTTTATACACATGCACACACACATACAGATTTATACACCTTAAGGAAAAAGGAAAACAGTGATCTGCAGAAGCTCAGTGGCACAGCTAGCATGAATTAAAATTTCCATTGTGAGTAATGTCAGAAAACAAGAATTCCAAGGTTTTTAAAAAGGAGAGAAGATAGATAAGAGAGAAAGACAATGACGACAGATATTCAGCCCATTAGTGTTAGGATGAGCGTGGATTAAAAGAGACGAGTTTTGAGACCTAGCTTGGTCCACACCTGGATGTGTACAGTTTCACGAGTGTCTTCATTTCTCTGAGTCAGTTTCCTCACAAACGTAAAACGAAAAAGTTGGATACATGAGTTATGATCCCTTCTCTCAACTCTAAAATCCTATAACTTAATTTGACAGAGTATCTTGACTCAAATTTGTTCCTACTTTCTACCCAAACATTCACAAAACCACTATAAAAAGTAAGGAAAGATAGAAGTTAATTCAAAACACTGCATCAGCAATGAAATTGATGTACATTTTTGTCACAAAACTCAAAAAGGGCATTTACTATAACTTAATTTGACAGAGTATCTTGACTCAAATTTGTTCCTACTTTCTACCCAAACATTCACAAAACCACTATAAAAAGCAAGGAAAGATAGAAGTTAATTCAAAACACTGCATCAGCAATGAAATTGATGTACATTTTTGTCACAAAACTCAAAAAGGGCATTTACTATAAAAAAAAAAAGAACAACAAAATACATACGACAGCATGTGTCCTTTTTTGATAAGATATATCTTAACACACCTTTTCTTTTTCCTTTGCCATTTTCGGAGCAACAAAAGTCATGTCAGGAACCATTAGCTGAATTAAAATCACAAGAACAGTTCTGGTTTAAAACAATAGGGTATAATTAATAATTTCAAAAGACTGTCTTCTGATTTGACCAATAAGCTAAGCATTTACTTTTGGGAAAGAGAAATAAACGTATTTATAGTGAATGCAAAGCAACAACTAATTGATTCTAATGAATAATGAGCAAGCTATCTTATCTAAATCCAACTCCATGTTTAACTATTGTATAATATAGCAAAGTATTACACTAATCATACCAATTACCACAACACCATCACGTTCAAAGTAAGTGCCCACAAAGTACATTCAGTCCACTCAAGATAGATTAAACTGATACGGTTCCTGGTTCCTTGTGTCTTATTACTTCCTAAATACTATTAGGCAGTAAGAATAGATTTTTCCACACATCAGACATAGAACTAAACAGTCCCAGAGCTGCACAGTAAGCACAGTACAGAAAGCAATAAAAAGTAAAATGGCAGAGAAGTGGACAAAGGAACTTGCTAAAAGATCAAAATATATTCTCAAAAGGAATAAAAAGTATATAAGCTTGCACATACTTTTATCCTATAAAGTTTAGTACTTTAAAAACCTATTTTAAGCACCACAGTATTTTAAATGGTTTAACCAAGAGTCCCATGGAAATCACTTCTTGAAGACTATTCCTTTCTCATAACCCTTCTGGTCTCCTGCTGAATAACTTGTTTGTATATTAGATACATTCCTTGGATGTTTCATCTCTTGAAAATTTTATGTCATGCTGTAATTGTTTATGTGGTTACCAGTCAGTCCTGGTCCAGGACTTTTGCTAGTTGTAAGGAAAACAAAACAAACCATACAACTATCCTTTATCTAAAAGCCCCATCATCTTGCTGAAATGCCTGAGGTTCTATCAGGCAGACAGTAGTACTCAAGTATAATTAAAATCACATTAGTTGTGGCCGGGTGCAGTGGCTCATGCCTGTAATCGCAGGGCTTTGGGAGGCCAAGGCGGGCAGATCACTTGAGACGCGGAGTTTGAGACCAGCCTGGCCAGCATGGCGAAACCCCGTCTCTACTAAAAATACAAAAACATTAGCCAGGCATGGTGGTGCACACCTGTAATCCCAGCTACTCATGAGGCTGAGGCAGGAGAATTGCTTGAACCCAGGAGGCTGAGGTTGCAGTGAACCAAGATAGCGCCACTGTACTCCAGCCTGGGCAACAGAGTGAGACTCCCTCTCAAAAAATAACAAAATTTACATTAGTTGAAATGTGAATATACTTAACACTACTGAACTATTCATTTAAAAACAGTTAAGATGGTAAATTTTATGTTAAGTGCACTTTACCATTTTTATAAATGTAGAATATGAATTTATAAATAAGAAATACTCCATTATCTTCCAGAAAAAAATTGTATTAGTTGAAAGTCATTATGACGCAGGGAAACTGTAGATATATAAAAACCTAAAAGCTTTGCAAATACTGATTTTGGAATTTAACTTTCCAAACAAATCATTGTCAACTTAACCTCAACACAAATACTAGCTGAATGATAGCGATCAAGTTGTTTAATCGTGAAGACTTGAGTTTTTCATTTGTAAATGGAAATAACAATAGTACAGATTCCACAGTTATTAAAAGTGTTCAACAAGGCATGCGATGTGCTTAGTAAGTCCATAGTAATCACTTCATAGTAATAATTTCTTCTCCATCATAATTCTCATGGTAATATTATTATTATTATTATAACATTATTATTATTACTATTACTATGAGAATTATGGTGGAAAAGAAGTTAAAAGGACATACAGGTTTGAGGAGTTAACAGTTTGTATCCCATTTACTGCCTTCTAAATTCAACTGAGCATATGTGACTTAGACCAACAGTGCTATCAGCTGCTAAACCCCTCACCTCGTGATGTTACATTCAAATATTAAAAAATGAAAACACAGGGCTGAATCTATGCCCTCCAGATATGCAGATCTATAACCTCTTGAGTGCACAAAGAGAGGCTCAGAACAGCATGGCATCCTCAGTCTTCACTCTTCCTGAGCAGACACTGTAAGATGGGAGGCATCTCTAGACTGGGAGATTGCCTGACAACACAGCCATGTCAGAGTGACAGGATGCCCTTCATTCTTTAGAAAAGATTCTGCAGTGTTTTGATCTTTTCTTTTTAATCCTTGAAAGGTCAACCAATGCTGATATACAGCACACAGTATGTAGAATTAAAACTTTGCTAACTTTGAAACTGTACAGGAAAAAGGCAAGGAGTCCTGCTAGGAAATCCAAGGTAAAGCACACAGTTTATACTCTCAGGTGGCAATAAATACATAAACAAATAAAAATTATGTCAGTGAAGAGCTTTGGCCAGGTGAGAGGAGTAAAGGCAAGGGATCACAAGGCTTCAAGAATCATCTGAAGAAAAGTTTTTTTTTTAATTATACTTTAAGTTCTAGGGTACATGTGCATAGCGTGCAGGTTTGTTACATATGTATACTTGTGCCATGTTGGTGTGCTGCACCCATCAACTCGTCAGCACCCATCAATTCATCATTTATATCAGGTATAACTCCCCAATGCAATCCCTCCCCCCTCCCCTCCTCCCCATGATAAGCCCCAGTGTGTGATGTTCCCCTTCCCGAGTCCAAGTGATCTCATTGTTCAGTTCCCACCTATGAGTGAGAACATACGGTGTTTGGTTTTCTCTTCTTGTGATAGTTTGCTAAGAATGATGGTTTCCAGCTGCATCCATGTCCCTACAAAGGACGCAAACTCATCCTTTTTTATGGCTGCATAGTATTCCATGGTGTATATGTGCCACATTTTCTTAATCCAGTCTGTCACAGATGGACATTTGGGTTGATTCCAAGTCTTTGCTATTGCGAATAGTGCCACAATAAACATACGTGTGCATGTGTCTTTGTAGTAGAATAATTTATAATCCTTTGGGTATATACCCAGTAGTGGGATGGCTGGGTCATATGGTACATCTAGTTCTAGATCCTTGAGGAATCGCCATACTGTTTTCCATAATGGTTGAACTAGTTTACAATCCCACCAACAGTGTAAAAGTGTTCCTATTTCTCCACATCCTCTCCAACACCTGTTGTTTCCTGATTTTTTAATGATGGCCATTCTAACAGGTGTGAGATGGTATCTCATTGTGGTTTTGATTTGCATTTCTCTGATGGCGAGGAAAAGTTTTTAAAATTATATTAAGTATGTCTCTCCAGAATGACAACATAACTAGAAATTTCTATTGCCTTTCAGTTGAGCCATAATTATGAAGAATTAGTATTGTTTTTGGTCTACAGATTGTACCTGACAAAACCACAGACTCAGGAGCTCAGCTCCATTTACTAACTGGGTGGTCATGAGCGAACTCCTTAACCTCAGCACCAGTTTTCCTTATCCATAAAACAAGGATGACCACAGGACCTATAGCTTGGAGGTTGTAGAGAAGATTGAATCAGTCCATATACCTAAAGTGTTTTAAACAATCCCTGACACAGAGTACAGTAGTCCCCCCTTATCCATAAGGAATACGTTTGAAGATCCCCAGTGGATGCCTGAAATCACAGATAGTACCAAGCCCTATATATACTATGATTGTTCCCTTACATACATACCAATGCTATATAAAGCACTACCTGAGACTGCGTAAATTATAAAAGAAAAGAGGTTTAATTGACTCACAGTTCCCCATGGCTGTGGGGGGTGCCTCAGGAAACTTACAATCATGGTGTAAGGCAAAGGGGAAGCAAGGCACATCTTACATGGCAGCAGGAGAGAGAGAGAATGAGGGGGGAGGTGCCACACACTTTTAAACCATCAGATCTTGTGAGAACTCACTCATTATCACAGGAACAGCATGGGGGAAACCCCCACTAATGATCCAATTACCTCCCACCAGGTCCCTCCCCTGACACATGGGGATTATAATTTGAGATGAGATTTGGGTGGAGACACAGAGGCAAACAATATCACCTATGATAAGGGTTAATTTATAAATTAGGCACAGTTGGCCGGGCACGGTGGCTCAAGCCTGTAATCCTAGCACTTTGGGAGGCTGAGA
>NW_012111142.1:3929862-3931403 GCF_000951035.1 Colobus angolensis palliatus
TTGTACTGATAAACGTAATATCAGGTTAAAATAAAATACAGAGGAAAGGGCTGAAAGGGAAACTTGAGCCCTAGAATTGGTGTGTAAGAATCAGCCAGTCAAGTCAATCTGCTTTCAAGCATCATTCACAGACTAGACGTTTGGTACCAGAAGGAGGCAGCACCACTTCCTGGCACTCACTGGGACAGCCTGGCTTTTCTGGATCACTGCCTGCTCCAAACGACACTCATAAACAGGGCGAAGCAGCACAAATCTTCACGCCTTGAACAAACAGATTCCCAATACCTATTTGTTAATCTGATTCAATCACTCTGGCATACTCTAGGGAGGTCTATGACTTAATCTACTACCATGGTTCTTAATGCTGGCATCACACTAAACACACCCATTGCTACAGGTAGAGGCTGGTGATGAAACACCTCTGGGGACCGAGTTTCTTCTTTAGATGAACGATTCCTATTCCTTTCTTTTTCTTTTTCATTTTTTTTAAAAATAGTTGTTCTGTTTTTTAATTACATGAGAGACAGATGCATAGCCAGGCTGATACCCACTCACTTCCTGGAATATCTTGAGCACTTTGCAGGAGAGAGGTGATTACTAGGTATGGCAGTAAATCTGAGCACCTTTACGCCCACATTTTAGCTCTCCGTGGCCATTCCAAAAACACTGATATTTATAGTTTGGCCATTTCTGAAACACTCACTAAAGGTAATACAGCAGATTCACCATCTTCAGCATCCTCTTCTCCTCAGCAATGCCTTCAAGTATGAAGCAGAAACTGTCATGGATAAACATGTGTTAAAAGGAAAGCTACCCTATGAGAAAGCTGACAAGCATTTGCTGCTTGCCTGTTATTCTCTTTTGCCCCTACTAGACACAATGGGATTTTTTGCCAAATTCGTATTCCAAAGCCATGAAATCCCTGCAAAGTTCAACATCAGGCCTGACTTAAGATCTTTGAGGCCTCCTGCTAACTTCATCCCCCTGCAGCTGCCTCACTAAGGCAAGCTTTTGATCTGTACTATCTGGATCTCAAGCTGATATACACACAGCCCCTTTGATCTCTTATTAAGTGGCTTCTGGTCTCCTGATGCCTTTAGTCTTGCTGCACTGAGGTTTTTGGAAGTCAGTCGTCATCCTGAGCACACTACAAACTGCACACACCAGGAGTGGGCTCCTTCCATTCACCCACTTCGCAGGCTTGAAAAGCAATATTTAAGCCATGAGAGAATTTCCCCAGTAGCCACAATCAATCCACTCCATGAGCACACTACTAAGAATTATTTTTCAAATGAAGCAGCTTAAAATGATTTAAAGGATACAGAACTTTCCCATAGAGGGAAAGGAAGCAAATCCTCTGTGAAAAGAAATCTTCAGCCTAGTTGGCAATGGAACTTACAGTACTTTGATACTAATAAAAATAAATGTGGATAGGAATCAAGGATGGGCAAAAAGTAGCCTTTATCAGTTCCCCTAAGTTCTGTCAAGCAAAAAGTGACCTTTAAATGCAGCCGTGTGGTTTGTTTAAAAGTAAGGCATAC
>NW_012111142.1:3932883-3935789 GCF_000951035.1 Colobus angolensis palliatus
TTTTAACAGGCAGTCAAAACTACACACTAAATTGTTTGCACAAATATTAAGGCATACTATATTCAAGACTCAGTAACACTGCAATATTTTATATTTTGGTTTTATAACCCATTTCCTCTTTTAAGAAAAATTAATAACTGTCAATTTTTATAGGGAGAAATATTTCCACTATTCTTTTTAATGAGTCGCCGTTTGGCTTTGGTTTCAAACAAATTTTTAAAGCATTACTAACAGTATTTACATATGAATCACCTCCCAATGGCTATGTTATTATGATTACTATTTTTATCTCTCTCAGATTTTGAGAGAGATAAAAATAGTGTTTCAAAAATATCTGCTTTGGCAAAAATTGAGTCACTCAAGAGGGGAGAGGAATGAGCAATAGGATGTAGGAGGAGGAGAATTATTGGTTAATAAATTTTATCTTCTAAATCACTGAAATTCAAAAAGTACCAAGGATGGCAATATCATGGCTAATGTTCAAAAATTGGCTAATGTCAAACATTTCCAGTGAATTATAATCATGAGGGGTTATTCAAAGTTCAACATAAATCAAAACACCAGAAAATATCTACTTGCCATGTTTAATTTATAAGGTCAACTGAAGGTAAAATCCGTACAGTTCTAATATTTTTTCAAGCTTTTTGGTAGAAATTAAGAATTACAGACTCGTGGACTACCTAACAATTGTTTCATTATTGAACATTAACCCACAACAAATTACTTGCACTAGTTTAGGATTCTTAAACTTACAATGATTGTCTTCTGAAGCAATAAAACTAGCTCTTAAACAATGCATATGAGCACACTATATTAATTTTTAATACTTGCTAAACTTTCATATAAGCATGAAAAATGAGAATACTATCTAGTAGCTTAGTTTTCAAGATATAAAATTTTTCACAAGCTGAAAAAACAGAAAGGTCTTCTGTAATAAATTTACTATGCCCTATAATAACATGCACATGGAAATAGCACTCACAAAGAAAAGAGCAGTATAGTATGATGGTTAAAGGCATAGACCTGGTGGAGGAGGAGGCGGCGGAAGAAAAAGAAAGAAAAAAAAAAGACCTGGGGCCCAACTGCTTCAGTTTTACCATATACTACCTATATGAACTGGACTAATCACTTAAGTTTTCTGTGCCTCCATTTCTTCACTTCTCAAATGACAACAATAAGAGTATCTCTTTCATACGGTTCATGTGAGGAATACATAGTCTAATATATGTAAAGCAATTAGAACATTACCTGGCACTCAGTAAACACTCAATAAATGTTACCTAACATTGGTATTAAAACCAGTATGAGTATCAGTAATCTTCCACAGAGACAATAGTCTAAGGAATAAAGACATTACACATAAATACTAGGGAAACAAGACAGAGATAACTAAGGTATAATATAAAAACCTCACCTACAAGCTGGCAAGAAATTACAGTATAAAAACTTATAACCTAATTTCTGAAGTTTTGTTGTTTAGAAACAGAGTACTCAGTCAAGCCATAATACTCATGCTCTTGACAAATTACATAACATTGTTTGCCATGACACAATCCTCTAAGGCATGACAATGGAGATCAGTGAATCTTCTAATATGGCACACGTAGAGTGGGATTTTAACTAGCCACCATATGAAGTGGCTAGTCATACTTGAGACTAACAGATATTCTACCTCTGTTCAAATAATAGCCAACAAAGTTACTGCCACAGTACCCTAAGAGCTAAGAAAAAGACTTACAATCTAATCATATTTACTGTCTTCCTTGTTGCTTTCTCTTTTGCCTTTGACCCAATCTAATTCAAAATGCCTTTCATGAAATGAATGTTTGCACTTTGTACTTTGGCCATATGACTGAGTTGCAGAACTGTGTATCAGACTCAGCTGATCATTTCAGGTATAAAGGCATACTTCTTTTCTCTGCTCAGTTACACACCTTCCATCAATATTCTGAGTCACTGACCTGTCCAGAGAGCTACCCTATTATTCTATAGACTAACTCAAGCTCCTTTATCTGCTCACTCATCTTTCCCTTTTTTTTTTAAGACAGTCTTGCTCTGTCTCCCAGGCTGGAGTGCAGTGGTGCAATCTCAGCTCACCAAAACCTCTGCCTTCCAGGCTCAAGGGATTCTACTGCCTCAGGCTCCTGAGTAGCTAGGATTACAGGCACGCACCACCATGCCTGGCTAATTTTTATATTTTTTAGTACAGACAGGGTGTCACCACGTTGGCCAGGCTGGTCTCAAACTCCTGACCTCAAGCAATCTGCCCACTTTGGCCTCCCAAAGTGCTGGGATTACAGGTGTCAGCCACTGCATCTGGTCTCTTTTCCTAAAGTTCAGTTCAATTTATATAAAAAGCAAACTTCTAGACAATAATTCACAATTGGGTAATTCACATATGGCTCATCAAGAATTGGCTGCATTTTAGAATGCAATTTTAAAATTAAATTTAGACTTCACTAAACAAAGATATCTACTTATTAATTTTTCTAATCTAACTAGAGAGTTAAAGAATTGATAGAGTACAAACATAGTATGGTGCCATCTTTGAGGACAGTATCAAAAACTTTTGTGTTTATTTTCTAAACTGAATAATTGTTAATACATTTCCATAATAACATAACATTTCCTATTTCCTTACACACTAATTCACTTAATCCACACAATCCTTTGTGCTAGACATTACTATCTCCATTTTATAAACGAGGAGGTACATAAACACCAATGAAATAGATGCATGTTATTTTGTTAGGCTCTTCAAAAAGTTCTTATTCTAGAGAAAAGGCTGTTCATGAGAAAAGTGGTTAACTGAAATGAAATATTCCAAAGTAAATTTTCAATCTCTTCAATAATGCTAAGTAAGCCCTTTACAACTTAAAAGTTCTCTCCCTCTACCAATACTTTCT
>NW_012111142.1:3940584-3940953 GCF_000951035.1 Colobus angolensis palliatus
TCTTTTAATCTATTCCTGATTGCCTTATTATATCAAATAATTGATTTTTTAATATCACTTGGCATTTTATGTGCTTTAATAGAGCACATTTTGCTTTACTAAACCACAATGTGTTTAGGCAGCACCAAAGCAGTAAAATATGCATCTTAAAAGTTAAGAGATTTCTTGGCAACAATTTTAATTCCCCCAAATAATCAGCATTCTGAATATATGACAGTAACTGGTAGAATTGTATAACATATAGATGTCTTGCTGTGACCTTTTACATCTCCCTCCCCCAAATGTATCAGTAACTTTACCCTAGTTATAACTGGAGTAGCTATAAATATATAAATACATAGATATTATATATTAATATAAATGCAGTAT
>NW_012111142.1:3947093-3948811 GCF_000951035.1 Colobus angolensis palliatus
GGCTCATAGTAGGCATACAATAAATATTTGTTCAATACATTAAAAATTACCTATCTTTCAGTGTGTTTCTCTTGAAACTCCTTCTCAATAAAGGTACCAAGTAAATAATTTTTTAAAGTAGACTTCCTAAAACTTTGGGTAACCTCAGTAAATAAAAATGCATCATCTCTACAAACATAATTTTGAAACACCAGTTTAAGAGCATCAATTTAATGTAATCAAAAAAGGGAAGGGAAAAACCCTATATAATTAGGAAAATAGCTAGTTTAAAATTTTTATTTTATTTATGTATTTATGTATGCATTTATTCTTTCCAACATTTTAGGTTCAGGGGGTATGTATGCAGGTTTGTTACATGGGTAAATTGTGTGTCACAGGAGTCTAATGTACAGATTATTTTGTCACCCACATAATAAGCATAGTGCCTGACAGGTAGTTTTCTCATCCCCACCCTCCTTCTACCCTCTACCCTCAAGTAGGTCTCAGCGTATATTGTTCTCTTGTGTCCATGTGTACTCAATGTTTAGCTCCCACTTATTAGTGAGAACATGTGATATTTGGTTTTCTGTTTCTGTTTTAATTTGCTTAGGATAATGGCCTCTGGCTCCATTCAGGTTGCTGCAAAGAACATGATTTCATTCTTTTTTCTGACTGGATAGTATTCCATGGTGTCTATGTACCACATTTTCTTTATCTAATCCACTGTTGATGGGCATGAGGTTGGTTCCAAGTCTTTGCTATTGGGAAAAGTACTGTGATTAACATACACATGCATCTTTATGGTAAAACAACTTATATTCCTCTGGGCATATACAAAGTAATGGGACTGCTGGGTTGAATGGTAGTTCTGTTTTAAGTTCTTTGAGAAATCTCCAAAATGCTTTCCACAGTGACTGAACTAATTTACATTCTCACCAGCAGTGCTAAGTATTTCCTTTTCTCCACAACCTCCCCAGCATCTGTTATTTTTTAACTTTTTAATAATGGTCATTGTGACTGGTATGAGATGGTATCTCATTGTAGTTTTGATTTGCATTTCTCTAATGATCAGTGATATTAAGCATTTTTTCACATAGTGGTTGGCCGTATATATGTCTTCTTTTGAGAAGTGTCTGTGTGTGTCCTTTGCCCATTTTTTAATGGGGCTGTCTGTTTTTTCTTGCTGTTTTAAGTTATTTCTAGATTCTGGATATTAGATCTTTGTCAGATGCATAGTTTACAAATATTTTCTTCAGTCTGTAGGTTGCCCGTTTACTCTGTTGATAGTTTCTTTTGCTGCGCAAAATCTCTAGTTTAATTAAGTGCCACTTGCCAATTTTTATTTTTGTTGCAATTGCTTTTGGAATCTTCATCATGAAATCCTTGCCAAGGCCAATATCCACAATGGTAGTGCCTAGGTTTTCTTCTAGGGTTTTTATAGTTTTAGGTTTTACATTTAAGTCTTTAACCCACGTTGAGTTGATTTTCGTATATGGTGAAAGGAAGGGGTCCAGTTTCAATCTTCTGTATATGGGTAACCAGTTTTCCCAGCAACATTTTCCAAATAGGAAGTCCATTCCCCATTGCTTGTTATTGTCAGCTTTGTTAAACAGCAGATGATTATAGATGTGCACCTTTATTTCTAGGTTCTCTAACCTGTTCCGTTGATCTATGTGCCTATTTTTGTACCAGTACCATGCTGTTTTGGTTACTATAGGCTTGTAGTATAGTTTGAAGTT
>NW_012111142.1:3953966-3965409 GCF_000951035.1 Colobus angolensis palliatus
TAACATTATATAAGACAAACTGAGTTGAACTGGAAGCCAAAAGTAATGAATCCAGGCAATTACTAAAAAAAAAGATTCCCTAAAATCAAAATGCATGTACATCAATGTTGCCAACATGTCAAGAAAAGGGAAGGAAAGCATTTTTTGATGTTAAATGAAGAGGACCAATTTGAAAAGCTATGCATTGCTGCCTTAGTCAAGTAAAAAAAGAGCAGAGCGGAATGGTTTCCCCTCTCTTCATATTGCAGTACAGTCTTCGGGGCATCTTTGATGAATGAGCATGCCTATGGGAACCGCACTATATTCATTTAGTACCTCCATCTCAGGAAGAGAGGTTTCAGTGCGCCTTGGTTCATCTACAGAAGCCTCATCATCAAACAATCTCCGACAACAAACCAAAGTAAAAGGGGGTGGCACTTCTTTAAGAAAGGAGACTGCTTCTCGGCGAGATTTTCCATAGAGCTGCGTGCCATTGACCTAGGAAGACAAGGGGATAAGTCAGAACTGAGGTAGCCCCAAATGAAAAAACAAAAATCTCTTATTTATATCAATCTACCAAATGAAAATAGGACATCATTTTATTTCCCCTGTAAACAAGGGGACTCATTTTAATCATATTATGATAAAATAATATGCAAATAAAAATGTTAGAAATCCTTAAAAATTTTAAAATCTAAGGCTAAATCTTTGCATGACTTGATGGATAAAGTATAAAATGCATGCAGAGTATGCCCTTACTGGGTAAGGATCTACCTAAATTTTTGCAGCACTGTGGTTTCTCCTTTCAATACTCCAATGTCATATTCTCTCACCTACCTCTACTCAGCTCTCCTTAAACACACTAAGTATCATTTACAGCCCTTTAAGACTGTTACCCTTTGCATTTTCATTTTATAAGAATACCATTACAGAAATTTAAGGATGTTAAAAAAAACTGTTTTATTTACTACTTAAAGTATAGCTAATAAGTCTAGAATACTTGACTGTCAAAATTTAACATCAGTCCACAATATTTTTTCACATCTCATACACTCTTAATACCATCCTAGAAAAATAACTTCTATTGAACAGAAATATACATAACTTTGCATCAGTTACATTCTTATATGCTCTGCTATACGGCAATCAAGTATACATAGAAAATACTAAAATAATTTTTAAAATAATTTTATTCAAGTGTCTCATATTGTTTAAAAGAAAAAGGTATTCTTTATTAATGATTAATTCTAGTCACCAAAAAATTACCTAAATTTCATATTACTTTTGGTGCATAACAATAATACTTGGCACCAAAGATGATTTGGCTACATAATTCTAATTTTTCATATCTATGACTTGAGCTCAAAGGGTCCTGTCAGTTCTAACTATAGGTCTCTAAAAGCTGATCTGTCTGCTACTCCCAAAAAGCTGAGGCATGAACAGAATCCAGACAACAAATAATCTTTTCGCATCTGACTCCTACCCTCCTGGGAGGGTTGAGAAGCATTATTTGCTTTAAAGATATTTCTAGTCTGGCTAATTTCTAATAGGTGCCGTGCTAATGTTCAGATAACTGGCCAGCCTGACTTTACTGGGAGAAGCCCTTCTATAAATCTTTCACTGCACCAGAGAGGAAGTGGACACTGGGTTGCTGGAAACCTTCAGTAGCAGGCTGAGTCTCAGGTCAACCATCCCTGGGAACCACTCTCAAGCCTGTAACATATCAAGCACTTAGCCATCAAGTCAGACATATCTCCCTGCCTCTTAATTATTTACAAAGAAACCACCACATGGTAAAGAGACCCGCGTGCACTTTAGGAAGCTAGCTCTACTGGAAAGTCTTCAGGACAAATGAAGAGGTGTAAGGGGACAGCAAGCTCAGCAGCTGATGAAAGGTTTTTCCTTGGAATAACTGCAAGTCAACCTTTACACAAGAAGAGGCAGGGAGGTACCCATCACTGGTCACACCGTATCCATGATTTCAGCTGGTGTCACAAGTGCACAAAGTTCTCAAATCAACTAAGTGAGTAGTAACTTATACTAAAAAAATGCAAGGAGATAGAATCAGATCAGGAATTCTATCCATACATGAGTATGAGTTTGTGTTTCACTTCAACAAATTAGAAAGTCACTTTTCAGGTTTTTATCTTGGAGTACCTTTAAATATTTATTTATCTCATTACTTATTCATTTGAATTGTCTCCAATTATTATACCAGTGCCTGGTAGTCCTCCTCACTGCTCTGTTGCTAAAGGGATTGGTCACATTTCCCATTACCAACTCCTATCTAAGGGGATTTATAGCTGCTGTAAATAGCTGTTCTGGGATGAGACTTGGCACAGTGTTCTAACCCCAAAGCATATTTGTGTTTCTGGTTTTAAGTTCTAAGGAGTACATTAAGCACACACACATATACACACACACACACACACACACACACACCCCACACACTTTGAGTTCAGGAGTTTATTAAGCTAACTATACTGAGATTTTTAAATTTTGTATTTTTGGTTATTCAGAAGAAGCTAATTTTTATTTTAGAATTCACAGTATTTCTCAAGGTCCATCAACTTGACAGCCTCCTAAGTGCTATCAAATCTCGATTATCCCAAATTTTCGACTGGAAAATGCACACACACATACACACTTCCAGAGTACAGAACATCGCACAAGGGCGGCCCCACTATTTTACCACATCCAACCATCATCCCAGCCCATAAAGCTTGTTAATATGCCTTTTTCACAGTGATGATATTGCCAATACCCTGCAATGAGATAATGCTTTATAATTTACATGGATGGTATTTCATTAGATCCTTATAAGCTCATAGTGAAGTGGGCATTTATTGATGAAGGAACTGATCCTCAACAAAGTCAAGTGACATGCCAAGGGACACATGCTAACCTGTAGCAATTCAGACCGAAAGTAGCTTTTCTGACTCCAAATCTGTGCTTCTTTCCTTATCTCAAGCTCTTTTACCAGGTATCTATATTTAAGAATTCAAAAAATCTTCACACTACCTTATTATGGCACATTCTTCTACAAGGTGGTAGGCCCATGGGATCCTAGTCTTGGCTAAAGCATACAGAATTGAGCTGATGTTTGGGATCACCTACACTTGCTCTACTGTGATCCAGCCAACATTTCTTTAGCACCTACCACATATTAGTAGTGATTTATACTTAATACCACCAAATTTCACACTTAAAAATGGTTAAAATAGGCAAGGCGTAGTGGCTCATGACTGTAATTCCAGTACTTTGGGAGGCCGAGGTAGAAGAATTGCTTGAGGCCAGGAGTTTAAGACCAGCATGGGCAAAATAGCCAGACCCTGTCTCTACAAAATAACTAAAAAAATTAGTTGGACATGGTGGTGCACAGCTATGGTCCTAGCTACTCAGGAGGTTGAGGTGGGAAGATTGCTTGAGCCCAGGAGTTTGATGCTGAAGTAAGCTATGACCACACCACCGCACTCCAGCCCAGGCAACAGAGTGAGACTCTAAAACAAAAAAAAGGAAAAAGGGACAAAAAAAAGGAAAAAGGGTTAAAATGGTAAATTTCATGTTACATATATTTTGCCACCAAAAAAAAAAAAAAAAGGGGACCAGGGGCAGTGGCTCACACATGTAATCTCAGCACTTCGGGAGACTGAGGTGGGTGGATTGTTTGAGTCCAGGGGTTCGAGACCAGCTTGGGCAACATAGTAAGACTCCGTCTCAAAAAAAAAAAAAAAAAAAGTGAATTAAATTGGTTATACTCATACCTCCACTTCTCCCAAACAAACGTATCTCATTTGTCAACACCTAATAACTACATACTACAGCAATAGTCTCTAATCTACAAATTATCATGTATGATATCCACAAAGATATGCCCGTGCCCAGCCAATAAGAAGAAGAAGACCAAAAAGAAAGCATAATTATTCTAACAAAATGTAGGGCATTAATCTGCAGTAAGAAGCCCAATACCATTCCCTTGAAAACCTCTAAAAATAAGCAACTTACTACATCTTAAAACAGGACTCCAATACCCTACCCTCCCATGTTTATGACATTGGAATTCGTGACAGTATAACTCAGGTGATTTGTGATGAGAACACATTTTTCTAAAACTTAAAAATTCCTGCCTGTGTCTTTCTTTCCCCATAAATTTTACCTCAAGCAGCTCATCTTCTGGCTGTAGGAGACCCAGTGTATCAACAGGACCACCAGAAACAACTGAAGAAATATAATGGTGCCCATCAAAGGAATCCACTTCCACACCAAGCCTCAGAGTGTGAATAGGCAGCAGCTGTAGCAAAACACAAAGCAATGATCAAACACGACAACGACACATCCAGCTATTCATCCTCCATCCACTGCAATTTTGAAGTGAAAAACCCGACCTCTTGAATCAGAGCACCAAAATCCTAAAAGGGGACAATAATGGGAAAATTAGCCTCAGGTAAAATATGAAGTCATTGGTCATCTTGTTCTCACTCCTCTTTTCCTTCCAGATTCCCTGGAAATGAAGAGACGGACATATATAGTTTTACTTTCCACTCTAAGCTCCAGGCAGTCCACACTTCTGGTAGTCCCCAGTATATATGCTGTGTTTCACTTTTCTATGGGACTCCCCATCCCCCAGAACATCTTAACTTTTCTTTATTATCTAATTAACTTCTACTCACACTTAAATGCCATGGCAGGAAGCCCTGAGTTCATGTGCCTCCATCTGGGGTTCAAGACCGCTCTGTGCACATCTCCATCACAGCTCACAACATACTAGGCTTAGAATTTGTTTTTTGTTTGTTTTTTGTTTGTTTGTTTTGTTTTGTTTTTGAGACAGAGTCTCGCTCTGTTGCCTAGGCTGGAGTGCAGTACGGTGGTGCAATCTCAGCTCACTGCAACCTCTGCCTCCTGGGTTCAAGCACTTCTCATGCCTCAGCTTCCCAAGTAGCTGGGACTAGAGGCGTGCACCACCACGCTCAGCTAATTTTTTTGTATTTTCAGTAGAGATGAGGTTTCACCACATTGAGAATTCCTAGTTTCTTGATTGTCCCTCCTCCACTCCTTACCCGAATGCAGAGTCTGTACCTTGAATCGCCATAACCTCAGCCCTGGCACTAAATATGGGCTCGTTAAATGTTATTTGAACCAATCCATGAAAAACAGTGCCTCATTTAAGATGTCCTTTTCCATCTAGCCAACTTAAGTGAAAACATTTCCGATTTGGGAAAGGCAATCATTTATCCATTCTAAGTCTATGAGGATTCATATGGGCTAAGATACGAGTCAAGGGCTGAGAAATTCTAGCCAATGTCGAGTAAAGAGATGAGTGCCTTAGTTGCACTCATCTTTGTTGGTCGTCACGGTCAAGGGCATTCACCAAACTCCATTCCCCTGACTTTCAAAGACAGACTTAATGATTTCTCATTGTGGCCTTATAATCTCAAATAGGGTAAATGGTACTCATGATGACCGACATTTCCTGCATCAACAGTCTGATACCTAAAAATACCAGACCTACCTCGAACTATACTTTATAAGGAGAAAACCCTACACAGGGTGGCAGTGCATCCACCATGTGGCTCTCTTCCTCTTCTCTGTGATCCTCTATCCCTGAGCTTGCCACCTCCCTCAGTCTTCTGCTTTCAGTCCCCAGAATGCCACAGGCCTTCCTTCAGACAACATTTGAGGCTCACTTCTGTCTCACTATAGACATGCAGACAAATGTGAAGTGGCAAGGAGTCTGGCGGACTAAGACCTCAACACAGGCATGAGGGACTGCTAGCCCTGGGATAATTTCCTGAAAATTAAGTGCTCCTGACCACTAAGCACTTCAGGATCTACAACCATCTCTGGCAAGAAAATGTTCTAGTTCTCTGAATGAAAGGTTAAGATAGTTTTTCCGGCAGGGCACGGTGACTCACGCCTGTAATCCCAGCACTTTGGGAGGCCAAGGCGGACGGATCACGAGGTCAGAAGATTGAGACCAACCTGGCTAACACGGTGAAACCCCGTCTCTACTAAAAATACAAAAAATTAGCCGGGCGTAGTGGTGGGTGCCTGTAGTCCCAGCTACTCAGGAGGCTGAGGCAGGAGAATGGCGTGAACCCGGGAGGCAGAGCTTGCAGTGAGCCGAGATCACGTCACTGCACTCCAGCCTGGGTGACAGAGTAAGACTCTGTCTAAAAAAAAAAAAAAAAAGCATCAAAAAGCATGACATTCAGTGTGTGTAAAGGCAGCAATCATCTGTTTCACCCACTCTGTCATTTCAGCACTTTCTGTGCTTCCTCTCTGTGCTTTCTTTCTTCTCACTGCTTCCACTTCATTCTCTTGTCATTGTACCAAATAATGGGTATGGATACACTAAGGAGATACTAGTGTCATGTGGCAGGACATGAAAGGAGGTAAGGAAAAGCTCTCAGAAAAATGTTTCTGTACTAACAGTTTACCTCCCATCTCTGCCAGCTGTCTTCCTTCCTTATTTATGAGCCAGATGCTACAGGGCAGAGAGTTACCAGTGGATCCACCATAGCTCATCCCCAGTGCGGTGCTGGGGCTTATACTGGCTTGAGAGTAGACTGTTAAATTTTCAGTGATTTTGCAAGCTTGTTGTTAAACACAGCTATTATTTAAAATTAAACCACATAAAGTTACAATTAATAAAAATAAATGTAGGCAAGGCATGGTAGCTCACACCTTTAATCCTAACACTTTGGGAGGCCAAGGTGGGCAGATCACCTGAGGTTGGGAGTTCGAGACCAGCCTGACCAACATGGAGAAACCCCATCTCTACTAAAAGTACAAAAATTAGCTGAGTGGGTGTAATCTCAGCTATTCGGGAGGCTGAGGCAGGAGAATTGCTTGAGGCCGGGGGGCAGAGGTTGCAGTGAGCTGAGACTGAGCCATTGCACTCTAGCCTGCACAACAAGACTGAAACTCCATCTCTAAATAAATAAATAGGCCAGGCACGGTGGCTCACGCCTGTAATCCCAGCACTTTGGGAGGCCAATGTGGGTGGATTGCCTGAGGTCAGGAGTTCAAGACCAGCCTAGCCCAACATGGTGAAACCCTGTCTCTACTAAAAATATAAAAATTCCCTGAGCATGGTGGGGCACGCCTGTAATCCCAGCTACTCGGGAGGCAGGAGAATCCCTCGAGCCTGGGAGGCGGAGGTTGCAGTGAGCCAACAATGCACCATTGCACTCCAGCCTGAGTGACAGAGAGAGACTCCATTTCAAAAAAATAAATTAATTAATTAAATACAGTAACATAAAAAAAAAATGTAACAAGTACTCAAAATCCATCACTTCCTAATTATTTTTCACTCTTTTACTAATATCTATGTTCATGAAGTGATTTATATCTACTATATCTGTACAGAGAGGAACACTCTCTACTAGAACTCAAAAGAATACTGAGGGGTGGACAACTGAAAGAGACACATGAAAAGCCTGATTTGGTTAGCTGCTAAATGCAGGTGGGACAAGTAATTAAACAGCCCTATTCCTGCAGAGAAGCCTGCAGCAATGAAGCACTACTGTGCGTTGCCTCTCGACTCACTGATCAGTAACACCATTTTGGTAGCTTGGTATCTGCCATGGTGGGAATATTTACACCACAGATATTGGTACACGCTACAAATTGGAGCTACCTTCCCACCCCGCCCCCCATCCCCACCTGGAAACTTACCAGCATACCACTGATCTATGATATAGTTTGGACATGATATCCAGCATATATGTACAGGGTATAAACTATGTGCAAGGCATTGGGCTATGAGCTGGAAATATAGGATGAAGTCTTTGCCCTCCTAGAACTAACATCTACCATGGCAGACAGATAATAAATAGGCAAAAAGGTAAGTAGACAAAGCAAATACATAAATAAACAACCAATCAACAAGCAGCAGAATTATCACAGTTTTGGTAAGACAAGCAAAGAATATAAGGAAATGCATCCAAGGAATGTGTGACCATTGTGTGGAAAAGAAGCAGTTACTAATTGTGTTAAGGGCTACAAGGAAGGAGTCGGGGTCATGACATCAGAGCCCCACTAATGGAGGCCATTTTGGAAAGGTGGTCAAAGCAGACTCCACATTGAAGGGGACACTTAAGGTGAGACTTGAGGGATAATGGTGAGTCAGCCCTACAAAAAAGCCTACTGGGGGATGGCTGTGGGAGGTGAGCAAAAAGGATAATTGCTAAATTTCTGGTTTGAGCAAATGAGTAAATGGTGGTAACAACTTCTGCATAGAAATAAGTGCCCAAATTAAAACAAAGATCCCGCTATACACACAGAGATCTTTGCTACTTACATAATAATATGCCCTCATACAAGGTAAAAGGGTTAAGGCAAGAACTGGTTCCAATCCTCTCCCAGTCCGCATCTATTCATATGATGACCCCCATTCCCACCTCCGTGGAATGGCTGGAGTCAGGATTTGCAGAGGCTCACCCATGTCATCCCGTGCCCTCCAGACACGGGCTGTGCCTTCTAGGCTATTCCCCCAGGTATCTGTAAACACCACATGCTCCCTAGAAAACTTAAATGGTGAATGAAACATGCTCTATCTTCAATTAGGCTGAACAAATAAACCAGAAATGATGTTTACGAAATCTGTCAATCGGAAGGATGCCTATCTAATACTAGTTCTGAATCTAAATCTGAGTACAGCTGGGTTTCTAAGATTTCATGTTACATTGCTGCAGGCTTCTCTGCGGGAGCAGGACTGTTTAATTACCTGTCCCAGCTGCATTTAGCAACTAAACAAATCAAGCATTTCATCTGTCTCTTTTAGTTGTCCACCTCTTTCAGTATGCGGAGTTCTTAGCAGAAAGTGCTGAAATGACAGAGTGGGTGAAACAGATGATTGGTGCCTTCACACACACCGCATGTCATGCTTTTTGATGCGTACTCAATGTGCTTTGTGAGGCGTTCTATTTAAGCTGACAAAGTTAAGGAGCAACAGGATTTTCATGATCCTGATAGAAGTAAAGGATACAAGGAAATGCATTCAAGGGAAGTGTGGCCATTGTGTGCTTTACTGTCAGTGCAAAAATGAAGATCAAATGAGATTAAGAAGGCTTGAGGCCTTCTACCCACAAGTAGCGAGACCTATCATGAAACAAACTACAGCCATTCATTCTGCCTGAAGCTTTACTTTTAGGATATTGAAACAGGATATCAAAATGCTTAAGTGGGAATATAAATGATATTGCTTCAGGGGGAAAAGAAACTTCTGGAAAGGAATGCTTCAAAAAGGTGTCAGTGGGATGGGGAAGGATTTTCCAAAAATGTTAAACTCGACAGAAAATAAAACAGAAAGAATCCATGATTAGTTCTTGTAACTCCCATACACAAAGTATTAAATAGCCATTTATGTTTAAAGATTAGGTCGTTACTAAATTTACCATAAATAAAAAAAATTTACCATAAATAAAAAACAAACTTTTCAAGAATGAGGCTACAAGTTTTAAAGTAATGGAAAACCACAAGCATGATGGCCTCCCTCAGAGGTTATACAAGACAATCGATCCATTAGAGCTTCATTTATGTTTGTTTTTCTCACCCCTCCAAAATTTTTTTTACTTTATTTTATTTTATTTTATTTTTTTGAGACAGAGTCTCGCTCTTGTTGCCCAGGCTGGAGTGCAATGGTGTGATCTCAGCTCACTGCAACTTCTGCCTCTTGAGTTCAAGTGATTCTGCCTTAACCTCCCCAGCAGCTGGGATTACAGGTACACACCACCATGCCCGGCTAATTTTTGTATTTTTAGTAGAGATGTGGTTTCATCATGTTGGTTAGGCTGGTCTCAAACCCCTGACATCAGGTGATCCACCCACCTCAGCCTCCCAAAGTGCTGGGATTACAGGCGTGAACCACCGCTCCTGGTCCCCTCCAAAATTTTACTTCAGAATGTTCAAAACATGTGTAACAGCTACCCTGTTGTACAGTAGTAAATTGAAAGTTCTCTTCAGTCACCTAATACCAAGATCAAACATCAGTTGCTATTTAGTATTTTAGATATAATTTATGTTTCCTGCCTAGCCCATGTGATATATCTGAATTTTTGATACTTGAACTAACGCTTTGCACTTGGCTTTCTCCCCCTACCTATGTTCACGGTAGTACCTTCGCCTGAAATACCCATTGTACTCATTTGTACTCCAAATCTATTCTTCAGAGTATAGTTCAAATGCCATCCTACCAATAAGCCTCCATCTGTCTTGAGGAAGTAATATCCTGTTA
Source organism: Colobus angolensis palliatus (assembly GCF_000951035.1). Classification (NCBI taxonomy): domain Eukaryota; kingdom Metazoa; phylum Chordata; class Mammalia; order Primates; family Cercopithecidae; genus Colobus; species Colobus angolensis. Next base: position 3,964,183 of record NW_012111142.1, read on the forward strand.
GAACACACATGAGGCATTTTAGCAATATCTGAATAATAATTCTCTATGGAGTGAGGCAAGAAAGGAATCAAAATTCCCTTTAGGAACCTCACCCCAAACCTACAGAATCAGAGTATCAGCAAGGAGGAACTTAAAATAGGGCATGTGTATTTTGAAAAAGCTCCTCTCATGTTTCTGATATGCCTCCTGCACTACTAGGTAACCACTGCTACTATAGTTATTTGATTCTGTGTCTTACGTTCTCCACTTAAAAAGAGAGCAGCAAAGTATAAAATTACATCCTTGAGAACTGATAACAGCATTGCTTCTGTGGATAAGAGGACTAGGGTGGGAGAAAAAACTACCTTTTGCAGTACATATTTCTATACCTTTTAAATTGTATGTCTTGCCCATATATTATCTATTTAAAATTTAAAAGAAGAAAAAAGAATGATGTAAGCTTAGAAGCCAGATAACCCTTGATTTGCTTCCTTTTTTGAAACTTTTTAAATAAATTTATTTTTTCATAGTTCTGGAACGCTTCATGAATTTGTGCGTCATTGTTGCGCAGGGGCCACGCTAATCTTCTCTGCATTGTTCCCATTTTAGTATTTGTGCTGCCTAAGCAAGCACTCGATTTGTTTCCTAATTCCACCCCCTTACTAGCTGCATATGATCTTGGGCAAGTTACGTTACCTGCCTGACAGTCAAGTTTCCCATATTAAAAATGGGAAGGGGAAAATGCTTGCTGACCAATAAGGTTTCTATTAGAAATATAGGAGAAAATATATTTAAAGCAAAGAACCGGCCCTGGTAACTGAACAGTAACATCCACTATAACTCTTGGAAAGCCCAGTACATCCCACTTGCCTTAAAAACTGTATTTGTTCATTATACAGTGGTTGGGGAGAAACCATACTTAAATGTTCTCTGGGTCAGGACATATAACTCAAGAGACAAATAAAGTGAAATTTGTCCATCTGTTTTGTCAAAACCAGAGAGCAGGACCTGGTGTTTTTGTTTCCCACACAAGCAATATTACTGATGCTCCCTTCATATTACAATTGATGGCCAGCAGAAAGGTCACTAGAATGAGCTTAATGCTTCTCCCTCATAGAGCTGTGATTATCTTAATAGTAAGCACTTGCCAAGAAAGCCGTCCCTAAAAGTGCAAGTCTCCCTAGATGCGGGAAAACTGTTCTTGTGTCATGATTAACAGCTTCCTAGAAGCAGTGCAGCTAATGCTTA
>NW_012111142.1:3967834-3973135 GCF_000951035.1 Colobus angolensis palliatus
TTCACTGTGTTAGCCAGGATGGTCTTGATCTCCTGACCTTGTGATCCACCCGCCTCGGCCTCCCAAAGTGCTGGGATTACAGGTGTCAGCCACTGTGTCCGCCCTAGATTTTTTTTTACGTCGGGAATTTAGCCAGAGGATTATAATCTAAAAAGAAATAAAATGAAAATTCCATACTAGATAAATAACTAAAATTAAGCACTTAATAGATGGGCTTCAGCAGCCAATTAGGCACAGGAAATTTAGTAAACTGGAAGACAGTTAAACAGAAAATAAGAGTTTAGTGTAAATTAAAGAGCAATTTCATGCAACACTGATTTATATGATAATAAGAAAAATAATAAGAGCCTGGCCGGGCACAGTGGTTCACACCTGTAATCCCAGCACTTTAGGAGGCCAAGGCTTCACCTGAGGGCACAAGTTCGAGACCAGCTTGGCCAACATGGTGAAACTCCATCTCTACTAAACACAGAAAAAATTAGCCAGGCATGGTGGTGGGTGACTCTAATCCCAGCTACTTGGGAGGCTGAGGCAGGAGAATCACTTGAACCTGGGAGGCAGAGGTTGCAGTGAGCCAAGATGATAAACTACAAGATGAGCCATATCGCTTTTTGTATTTTCCTCAGATTTAGTACATCTGAGGAAAGCTTGGTCAGTTGGCCGACACAGTCACAACGATGAAGTGACTCAAAATGCAGGTAAACTGGGAAGGGAAGAAAGATCGCACCATTGTACTCCAGCCTAGGCAACAAGAACGAAACTCCGTCTCAAAAAACAAGAGCCTACTATGTGCTTGCAACTATTCTAGGCATATTATAGTTAATACATAAATTTATGAGGCAGGTACAATATTAAGCATAACATAGTTAATTCCTGTATAAATCTATGAGGCAGGTATTAATATTTCCTTTTTACATACAAAAAAACTGAGACATGGGCTTTAGATCATTTTCTAAGATCACACAGCTATGAAATTCTGCATAATTCAGAATTTGAACCGAGGCAATTTGGTTCTAGAATCCATGTAATCAGTACATTACAATGCAGTAATTAATAACAAATGAAGCTTGATGAGGTGTTTGCCTTTGAGATGGAGTTTCCCTCTTGTTGCCCAGGCTGGAGTGCAATGGTGCAATCTCGGCTCACTGCAACATCTGCCTCCCGGGTTCAAGTGATACTCCTGCCTCAGCCTCCCGACTAGCTAGGATTACAGGCGCCCATTACCACGCCCGGCTAATTTTTTTGTATTTTTAGTAGAGACAGAGTTTCACTATGTTGTTTGTTTGTTTGTTTTGTTTTTTCTTTTGAGACAGAGTCTCGCTCTGTTGCCCAGGCTGAAGTGCAGTGGCACCATTTTGACTCACCACAACCTCCGCCTCCTGGGTTCGGCGATTCTCCTGCCTCAGCCTCCCGAGTAGCTGGGATTACAGGCACCCACCACCATGCCTGGCTAATTTTTGTATTTGTAGGAGAGACGAGGTTTTACCATGTTGCCCAGGCTGGTCTTGTACTTCTGACCTCAGGTGATCTTCCTGCCTCAGTCTCCCCAAATGCTAGGATTACAGGTGTGAGCCACTGTGCCTGGCCAAGGCTGTGTCTTAAAAGTGAAGCAAATCAGAGGTAGTCTGAATCTTACCAGAACTGTATCTCTGCCCCATCTCTAAGATGAGCACCCACCAGTACCACCACACACACACTCTCTCACTCTCTCTCTGTCTCTCTCTTCCCTCCCCTTCCTCTATCAACACATTAGCAGGCTAATGATATCATCTGAAGCCTTTTATAGTTGTCAGACATTTAATCAAATTTTGGCATGACAAGAGATATACCCAAACAAAAAGACAAAACATCAAACGACAGAAACAGATCCAAAATTAATCCAGATATTGGAATTACTATACCATAGCTATGGTTAACATGCTGAAGAAATAGAGGAAAAGATGGCAAATACAGTAACAGATGAAAAATATAGATTTTTTTTTTTTTTTTTGAGACAGAGTCTCGCTCTTGTTGCCCAGGCTGGAGTGCAATGGTGTGATCTCAGCTCACTGCAACCTCTGCCTCTTGAGTTCAAGTGATTCTGCCTTAACCTCCCCAGCAGCTGGGATTACAGGTACACACCACCATGCCCGGCTAATTTTTGTATTTTTAGTAGAGATGGGGTTTCACTGTGTTAGCCAGGATGGTCTTGATCTCCTGACCTTGTGATCCACCCGCCTCGGCCTCCCAAAGTGCTGGGATTACAGGCGTGAACCACCGCTCCTGGTCCCCTCCAAAATTTTACTTCAGAATGTTCAAAACATGTGTAACAGCTACCCTGTTGTACAGTAGTAAATTGAAAGTTCTCTTCAGTCACCTAATACCAAGATCAAACATCAGTTGCTATTTAGTATTTTAGATATAATTTATGTTTCCTGCCTAGCCCATGTGATATATCTGAATTTTTGATACTTGAACTAACGCTTTGCACTTGGCTTTCTCCCCCTACCTATGTTCACGGTAGTACCTTCGCCTGAAATACCCATTGTACTCATTTGTACTCCAAATCTATTCTTCAGAGTATAGTTCAAATGCCATCCTACCAATAAGCCTCCATCTGTCTTGAGGAAGTAATATCCTGTTAGAACACACATGAGGCATTTTAGCAATATCTGAATAATAATTCTCTATGGAGTGAGGCAAGAAAGGAATCAAAATTCCCTTTAGGAACCTCACCCCAAACCTACAGAATCAGAGTATCAGCAAGGAGGAACTTAAAATAGGGCATGTGTATTTTGAAAAAGCTCCTCTCATGTTTCTGATATGCCACCTGCACTACTAGGTAACCACTGCTACTATAGTTATTTGATTCTGTGTCTTACGTTCTCCACTTAAAAAGAGAGCAGCAAAGTATAAAATTACATCCTTGAGAACTGATAACAGCATTGCTTCTGTGGATAAGAGGACTAGGGTGGGAGAAAAAACTACCTTTTGCAGTACATATTTCTATACCTTTTAAATTGTATGTCTTGCCCATATATTATCTATTTAAAATTTAAAAGAAGAAAAAAGAATGATGTAAGCTTAGAAGCCAGATAACCCTTGATTTGCTTCCTTTTTTGAAACTTTTTAAATAAATTTATTTTTTCATAGTTCTGGAACGCTTCATGAATTTGTGCGTCATTGTTGCGCAGGGGCCACGCTAATCTTCTCTGCATTGTTCCCATTTTAGTATTTGTGCTGCCTAAGCAAGCACTCGATTTGTTTCCTAATTCCACCCCCTTACTAGCTGCATATGATCTTGGGCAAGTTACGTTACCTGCCTGACAGTCAAGTTTCCCATATTAAAAATGGGAAGGGGAAAATGCTTGCTGACCAATAAGGTTTCTATTAGAAATATAGGAGAAAATATATTTAAAGCAAAGAACCGGCCCTGGTAACTGAACAGTAACATCCACTATAACTCTTGGAAAGCCCAGTACATCCCACTTGCCTTAAAAACTGTATTTGTTCATTATACAGTGGTTGGGGAGAAACCATACTTAAATGTTCTCTGGGTCAGGACATATAACTCAAGAGACAAATAAAGTGAAATTTGTCCATCTGTTTTGTCAAAACCAGAGAGCAGGACCTGGTGTTTTTGTTTCCCACACAAGCAATATTACTGATGCTCCCTTCATATTACAATTGATGGCCAGCAGAAAGGTCACTAGAATGAGCTTAATGCTTCTCCCTCATAGAGCTGTGATTATCTTAATAGTAAGCACTTGCCAAGAAAGCCGTCCCTAAAAGTGCAAGTCTCCCTAGATGCGGGAAAACTGTTCTTGTGTCATGATTAACAGCTTCCTAGAAGCAGTGCAGCTAATGCTTAAGTCACTGTAAATAGCTTTCACCTCCCTCTTTCTCCACAACTCCACCCACCTCAGAAGAAAATCTTATCTGTTAACATTAGCCCATAATATATGAAGATGTTTCTTTTTTAAAAAATAGAGACAGGGTCTCCTCTCCCTCTGTTGACCAGGTTGGTCTCAAACTCCTGGCCTTGAGATCCTCCTGCCTCAGCCTCCCAAAGTGCTGGGATGATATGCATAAACCACCCCTCTCAGTCATATAGATGATTCTGGAATCATCCCTTCAAGATTGGTGGCCACGGCATGGGAACCATCTAAAAGCAGCTAGACCCATAGAAACATAATTGTTCTAATCAGAAAGCTAATGAGACAGGGGAAAACCTCCAGCCTGGACCTCAGATCATAGAAAAAACCCTGCTCAAAACTTCCCACTGGTGTTACCTGTCACTGAGGACAAAGTCCATACATATCACCGTGGCTCCCAAGGGGCCCTTTAACACCTAGTCTTTCTCTCCAGCATCATTTAACAATATTCTGCTCTTCACTTAGTTTGACCCAGACACTCTGAAAGAAACAACTTCTATTCCCCCAATACGCGAGCCCTTTCCCACAGCACAGCCACTGTACCTGCTGCTCCTCTTTTCCACATTCTTATCCTTCAAGCCTGAGCTCAGAAAAGCTTTCCCTGGCTCGCTCTAAAGTGTCCCCCACCCCAGTTATGCCCAATGTACTGTTTATTCATTTGCAGCACTTCTTACAATCTACAACTATCTTATCAAGTTATTTTTTACTTGTCTATTACCATGCCCCTATACAATTGCAGAATCTAAGCTCTATGAGAGCAAGGACCTTTTCCATTTTGCTTCCCACAGATGGTAGCACAGTGTCTGGCATAGAGTAGGAGCTCAGTAAATAGTTCAGGAATGGATGAATGCACTCTAAGCTACAACCTGCCTCCACTACGATCTAGTGGTATAATTTTGGTCAAGTCATTCAACCTAGGCAACCTTTACTATCCTCTCATCTGTAAAATCGGTTTTGACTGGTTAGTTAAAATCTCCCTTACATATTGTAGGGGGAAATTGGTAGCTACTGAATTAAGATGCAAATCTCCAATTATAAGAGGATTCTTAAAAATCATAGCTGATCAAAATAAAGAAAAATTCTGTGGACATTTAATAACTAAAATTAATGTAGAAAAATGTAAAAAATATATGATGTTACACAGAAAAACTACACACCCCTTCTATCTCACATACACGCATGCACATGTGTATGCATGCACACACACACACACACACACTAAACAAAGGCAGGTAATACTGACTGCAAATATATAAATATGTAGCTAACAACTAAATATGTAAAGAGAACAATGCAGCCGGGCACGGTGGCTCATGCCTGTAATCCCAGCACTTTGGGAGGCCAAGGTGGGTGGATCACCTGAGGTCAGGAGTTCAAGACCAGCCTG
>NW_012111142.1:3977705-3980100 GCF_000951035.1 Colobus angolensis palliatus
TTCACTGTGTTAGCCAGGATGGTCTTGATCTCCTGACCTTGTGATCCACCCGCCTCGGCCTCCCAAAGTGCTGGGATTACAGGTGTCAGCCACTGTGTCCGCCCTAGATTTTTTTTTACGTCGGGAATTTAGCCAGAGGATTATAATCTAAAAAGAAATAAAATGAAAATTCCATACTAGATAAATAACTAAAATTAAGCACTTAATAGATGGGCTTCAGCAGCCAATTAGGCACAGGAAATTTAGTAAACTGGAAGACAGTTAAACAGAAAATAAGAGTTTAGTGTAAATTAAAGAGCAATTTCATGCAACACTGATTTATATGATAATAAGAAAAATAATAAGAGCCTGGCCGGGCACAGTGGTTCACACCTGTAATCCCAGCACTTTAGGAGGCCAAGGCTTCACCTGAGGGCACAAGTTCGAGACCAGCTTGGCCAACATGGTGAAACTCCATCTCTACTAAACACAGAAAAAATTAGCCAGGCATGGTGGTGGGTGACTCTAATCCCAGCTACTTGGGAGGCTGAGGCAGGAGAATCACTTGAACCTGGGAGGCAGAGGTTGCAGTGAGCCAAGATGATAAACTACAAGATGAGCCATATCGCTTTTTGTATTTTCCTCAGATTTAGTACATCTGAGGAAAGCTTGGTCAGTTGGCCGACACAGTCACAACGATGAAGTGACTCAAAATGCAGGTAAACTGGGAAGGGAAGAAAGATCGCACCATTGTACTCCAGCCTAGGCAACAAGAACGAAACTCCGTCTCAAAAAACAAGAGCCTACTATGTGCTTGCAACTATTCTAGGCATATTATAGTTAATACATAAATTTATGAGGCAGGTACAATATTAAGCATAACATAGTTAATTCCTGTATAAATCTATGAGGCAGGTATTAATATTTCCTTTTTACATACAAAAAAACTGAGACATGGGCTTTAGATCATTTTCTAAGATCACACAGCTATGAAATTCTGCATAATTCAGAATTTGAACCGAGGCAATTTGGTTCTAGAATCCATGTAATCAGTACATTACAATGCAGTAATTAATAACAAATGAAGCTTGATGAGGTGTTTGCCTTTGAGATGGAGTTTCCCTCTTGTTGCCCAGGCTGGAGTGCAATGGTGCAATCTCGGCTCACTGCAACATCTGCCTCCCGGGTTCAAGTGATACTCCTGCCTCAGCCTCCCGACTAGCTAGGATTACAGGCGCCCATTACCACGCCCGGCTAATTTTTTTGTATTTTTAGTAGAGACAGAGTTTCACTATGTTGTTTGTTTGTTTGTTTTGTTTTTTCTTTTGAGACAGAGTCTCGCTCTGTTGCCCAGGCTGAAGTGCAGTGGCACCATTTTGACTCACCACAACCTCCGCCTCCTGGGTTCGGCGATTCTCCTGCCTCAGCCTACCAAGTAGCTAGGACTACAGGTGCATGCCACCATGTCTGGCTAATTTTTGTATTTTTAGTAAAGACAGGGTTTCACTATGTTGGCCAGGCTGGTCTCAAACTCTGGACCTTGTGATCAGCCTCCCAAAGTGCTGGGATTATAGGCGTGAGCCACCACGCCTGTCTTTGTATTTGTATTTCTTACTCTCATTTTGAATTAAATCCCCCTCAATATACTGAGATGGAATTAATATTTAGTCACTACTCTAATCTAATCTGACTTTGTAAATAGTTTAAAATTAAACTACAAGATAAGCCATATGCTTTTTGTATTTTCCTCAGATTTTGTACATCTGAGGAAAGCTTGGTCAGTTGGCCGACACAGTCACAACGATGAAGTGACTCAAGATGCAGGTAAACTGGGAAGAGAAGAAAGACTCTCCAGTGTCAGCCTTGAAAATTCAAACCTGGCCAGGCGCAGTGGCTCATGCCTGTAATCCCAGCACTCTGGGAGGCCAAGGCAGGTGTATTACCTGAGGTCAGGAGTTCGAGACCAGCCTGACCAACATGGCGAAACCCCATCTCTACTTAAAAAAGAAAAAAATTAGCTGGGGATGGTGGCACATGTATGTAGTCCCAGCTACTCGGGAGGCAGAGGCAGGAGAATCGCTTGAACACAGGAGGCGGAGGTTGCAATGAGCTGAGATCATGCCACTGCACTCCAGGCTGGGTGACAGAGCAAGACTCCGTTGCGAAAAAAAAGAAAGAAAAGAAAATTCAAACTTGTAAAATTATGGCACACATAGCATAAAATCATGGAAGATAAATATTGATTACAAATACTCAACCAAGAAGAAAATGGCAGCACTACCTAAAGACTTTTCAACTTCTTATGAAACCTGCATGGGATGCAGAAAATACATCTTTAGCTGGGCGCTATGGCTCACGTCTGTAATCCCAGCACTTTGGGAGGCCGAGGCGGGTGGACTACCTGAGGTCAGGAGTT
>NW_012111142.1:3980897-3981928 GCF_000951035.1 Colobus angolensis palliatus
CCCAGCACTTTGGGAGGCCAAGGTGGGTGGATCACCTGAGGTCAGGAGTTCAAGACCAGCCTGGCCAACATGGTGAAACCCTGTCTCTACAAAAATACAAAAATTAGCTGAGTGTGATAGCAGGTTCCTGTAATCCCAGCTACTTGGGAGGCTGAGGCTGAAACATGGCTTGAACTCGGGAGGCAGAGGTTGCAGTGAGCCGAGATGGTGCCATTGCACTCCAACCTGGCAACAGAGCAAGACTGCATCTCAAAAAAAAAAAAAAGAAAAGGAACAGAATAATGTAATTTTGGGCGACTTTTTTTCTTCCAGTGAAGAAAATAGGGAAACAAGAAGAGCCACAAATTTTGCCACAACAAAATTTCAATTAATTAAATGTTTTTAAAAGCATATTAAAAGAAAAAGGCCTTTGAAAGTTCAGTCTAAAAGTGCTAGAGGCATATAACTGGGAAACAAAACTACCGTTTATTGGACATTTCTTATATCTTGGCACTAAGCTATATTAAGGTATATGTGAAATATTATTTCTATTTAGTCTTCTACAACACAATTATTATTGTTCATATTATTTAGAGAAAAAATGAGGCCAGTTATTTACCTCCAAAAGCATTTCATCAAATGTTACTTTCTTAAGCCTTCCCTGACCAACCTATCTAAATTTGCAGACAAACCCCGACTCCTGAATTTCCTATGTTCCCTGCCTTAATACTCTCCATGGTACATATCACTTATATGGTACAACTTACTTATTTTTGGCCTCCTCCCATTAAAATATAAGTTCTATAGGACAGGAATTTTTCTTCCTGCTTTGTTCTCTTCTGGAACCCTAGCACCCAGTAGCAGACCTAGCACAGAGTACATATAATACATATTTGATGAATGAATGAACAGCCAAATGTACCAGTGAGTTTTTATAAGGTGGTTCTGAAAGTATGTTCAACTCAAAGCCCTTCTGCCCATTTATATCCGAGTTACCAAGTACAAATATATATATATGTGTGTGTGTGTGTGTGTGTGTGTATGTGTGTTTA
>NW_012111142.1:3985832-3998079 GCF_000951035.1 Colobus angolensis palliatus
AATACAAAATTAGCTACGCGTGGTGGTGCATGCCTGTAATCCTAGCTACTAGGGAAGCTGAGGCAGGAGAATCGCTTGAACCCAGGAGGCAGAGGTTGCGGTGAGCCAAGATCACGCCACTGCACTCCAGTCTGGGCAACAAGGGTGAAACTTTGTCTCAAAAAAAAAGAAAATACATTCTTAAAACTGCATGTGATAGAAGAGTTTAAGGTGGGCTCAGCACTTATATCCCGTGCAGAACTACAGTATGACTTCTGAAACCACTCAGACAAGAACATCTTTCCTTTCTTATCAATTATTGAGGAAGCCGCCTACAAGACTTCTCTAAGTTTCAATTGCCCTGGCCTCTGCTTATCCAGAATGGGAATTTTTAGTGACAGGACACAAAAAATGCTGGAAAAAAAAACTGTAGAAGTTGTCTTCTGGCACCTTGCCAATAGAAATAAAGCTTACCAAAAAGTTTTAAATTCAATAACAACCACTGCCTACACTCAGAAGATAAACCACTTTTCTTTCCTTGAACATCTGAACCTGAAGCCTTTTTTTAAAGCCTGTATTCCCCGGTCATGATTTTTAAGAAACATCATATATTAAAGGACTTCTTATAATATCTAAAAAGCTAACACACACTGCACAATGTTACTCTGCATACTACATCTAATGTGGGCAAAGGAGTCAAACCTAGGTTTTGGCTTCTGGACATTGACACAGGGATCCCATGTTCTTCCCAGGCATCATCTTTCATAACAGTGAGACCCATCACATTTCCAGGAAACATGCAAGACTGAATTCTGGAAGCTTTAGGTCACGGCACTAATTTAGTTTCTTCAGCAGGAATGTAAAGAAAGTTCTTCAAACTATGAAAAATGGACAGAGTTCAGTGGCTCCACCTGTAATCCCAACACTTTGGGAGGCAAACACAGGAGGATCACTTGAGCCTATGAGTTTGAGACCAACCTGGACAACATAGTGAGACCCTATCTCTTAAAAAAAAAAAAAACTCTTAACTTTGTTATAAAAAATGCTTACCTTTGAATATTTCTGTAATTCAGCATCATCTGCAATCTGTGTGTCCAAAGTAGCAACCTAAATTTACAAAAAAAATTTCCAGTATTTGTAAAAACATAACTGTATTTCTTCCTACATTTTCTGAAAATATCTGTAAAACCTATATATTGATAACTCTATTTGACTTACATTCTAATACCTTTCTTAGATTTTTTAAATCTATAACACATAATGTGAAATTTCAGAGTATATTTGACTTTTTTTGTTGTTGTTCTCCACAACAATCTTTTTTCCTAAATTGCATAAATTGAACAGAAGGTGATGGGCAAATATATATACTATTTTTTTAATACCTAAATGACATGCCAAATATGTTTTTATTTGGTTATAAAGAGGTTTATAGATTACTTGTATATCATCTCATATGGTTATGTCCTGCCTGGGTTTTTTTTTTTTTAAGTTCTAGGGTACATGTGCACAACATGCAGGTTTGTTACACATGTATACTTGTGCCATGTTGGTGTGCTGCACCCATCAACTCGTCAGCACCCATCAACTCGTCATTTACATCAGGTATAACTCCCAATGCCATCCTTCCCCCCTCCCCCCATACTATTTTTTAAAATCCATGATCCCTAAAATTTTAATATAATCCTTCATTATGCTAAATGCATAAAAATTTTACTCTTTTGACAAAATCAAGAATATGGCCATTTTTACTTTCAAATCCAAGCCTCAAAACAAAATTTGCAAGGTCAGTAAAGTCAGATGTGTTTGGAAAAACTAAAGCATCTGACTTCCCACAACAAGCTCAAACCACTTCCCCGGGAGAAATAGCTGGCAAAGACACAAACAGAAAGACCTGGTCCCTGGTGGAAAGCTCATGGAATACTTAAGGCTTTTAATCCTGGCCTAAAACTATTCTAAGCTTCAATGGTGGACATCCACAGAAATGAATTCCTTGCAAGCAAAAGTATGTTACTGATGATTTGCATCTGTAACTTGTTAATAAAATATGATGCATCTGGCAGGAAGGGATTAGTTTAACAATGACCCAACTACAGCTTCTGAAAATACCGCATTTCAGATAAGCAGATTCTGGAAGAAAATGAAATAAGAAATATTGGAGTACATGCATTCATTCACTCTCCATCATGTCTGGCTTCTTTCTGCCAACTATTCCTCGGTACAAGATGCTACAACTTTTAATGGATAGCTGTCACTTTAAATTTCCAACTTCAAATTCTGTCTCCTCTTTATAATTTGTCTGTTATGACCTCACCATGTAATAAATAAATGAAATTTAAAAGTTTAGTTATAAGGAGAATAAAATTTTAACAGGCTGGCTGGCAGTGGCTCATGTCTGTAATCCCAGAACTTTGGGAGGCCAAGGAGGGTGGATCACTTGAGCCCAGGAGTTCGACACCAGACTGGGCAACACAGTGAGACACCATGTCTAAAAAAAAAATTGAAAAATTAGGTGAGCATGGTGGCTCATGCTTGTAGTTCCAGTCAGTCAGGAGGCTGAGGTGGGAGGACCGCTTGAGCCCAGGAAGTTGAAGCTGCAGTGAACTATGATTGTACCACTGCATTCCAGTCTGGGCAACAAAGCAAGCACCTGTCTCTCAAAAAATCATTTTTTGTTTTTTTGTTTTTGTTTTTGAGGTGGAGTCTCCCTCTTTCGCCCAGCCACAGTGCAGTGGCACAATCTCGGCTCACCACAACCCCCGCCTCCTGGGTTAAGCGATTCTCCTGCCTCAGCCTCCTGAGTAGCTGGGATTACAGGTGCCCACCATCACACCCAGCTAATTTTTGTATTTTTAGTAGATACAAGGTTTCGCCATGTTGGCCAGGTTGGTCTCAAACTCCCGACCTCGAGTGATCCACCCATCTCGGCCTCCCAAAGTGCTGGGATTACAGGTGTGAGCTACCCCACGTGGCCAAAAAAACGTTTTTTAACAAAAAAAGAGCCCATCAATAAAACTGGCCATTTGTAAATACTGGTACAGCAAATTCCTTTGAATATCAAACCACTAAGATAAGTAGGAAAGGCCATTTGCTAGGTAATAGCCTAATAACCATATTTGAAATCTATGAAGCAAAGAAACAGCAGCTCGGGAGAACTGACACACAGGCATAAAGATACCAAGAGAAACTGTCAATTGTACTGACTCATCTTAATGACACTGAAAATTTTGTGACAACAGACAGTGGCTAGGTAATCTAAACCAAAATGATTTTTTAAATCTCCAACCAGCCAACAAGTACTAATAATAAACATATGTAAGAAAATGTGAATGAGAGTAGAAATTTAAAAGAATATTTTTTTACTAATGCATTTAGTGAACACTGTAGAGGCTTGTCTAAGCACAACTTTCTGCCTTCATGTGGATTCATTTGGGGAAATGTAATCAATCCCTTACTCAATGAATCTAATAGCAGGAGAAAGGAAGTCTAATGGACCACCGGTACTATAAACTTATACCTAACCTAAATTACTTCCTGTTCTTCCAAATACATTTGATAATCATTCTTTCATTTTTCACATAAAACTGTAAGATTCTTTGTGAAACATAGGACTAATACCCACAGTCCTTTCAGTGTACAGTAAAACAAACAGATCATAAAAGCAATCATAAAAATGCCAGCAATTTTAAGCAGCTGATATAGGTTATAAATTTAAAGGCAAGCCCTCTCTCTAACAGTTTTCTGTCTATTGTCGACTTAAATGGTTTCAACATGAACTGAGTGTCTGCTAATTTTAACTGAAGTTTGTGTGCAGTCCTTAATTATTCTTACAGCTTAAAATGCTAAAGATGGGGGAAAAAATCAACTGATTGATCCAACAGGGAAGAAAGGCAGGAAGGAAAAATAAAGGCAGGCTGGCTATTCTTTGACTGTCCCATTTCTTTGGACTGTAGTGTTAGAAACTTAATGTGAAATGAGACATGAGTGTTTTTTATTAGAGCATTTTAACATACCATTACTTCATAATCAGGACCCAATAGGTTTTCCCATCTGGATTTCAGCTCATTTTCTGGAGAGTCTGGGGCTTTTTCTGGATATTAAAAAAAAGAGAGAGAGAGAGAAGGTTGAAACTACTGTGAGCCAAACACACTTAACTGCTAAATTCTTCAATAACAGTCCAGTTTCAGTAAGTAAAGGGGAAATGAATAAAAAGGAAAATGCATTAACTTAGGTCTACTAGGTAAAGTAAATCAGAGGTGACTTATAAAACTAACATAAAATGTAAAGACCAGCTGTGACCAAATTACGAAGGAGCTTCTGTTGTTAAGGGATATTTTAAAGGAAAGAGGACATGATGAGTTATACATGAAATTTAAATTATATACAGTTTATATGTAAACATCCTATAGTTTACAAGTAAAATGCATTTGGCTTTGCTTTATAATACATTAGGACATAGAAGGATTTAATTTAAATGTTAATCACTTCAAAGTAGTTCCATTCCAGCCCACTAGAAGAGTAAAAACTTATCAAGTATCTTTACTATCAGCAGCGCATATCAACACAATACAATCAGACTTTTCACATGGGTAGCTATAAAGGCTTGTCTGGTTTAATTCAGTTAAAGTTCCATGAGCTTTAATACAATAGAAACTTTGGTTTCACACTAGTCTTTTGTTGCTTGGTTATTAAGATATTTGTATCTTTATGACTTTCTTACTTGAGTGTAATACTGTCTGTGTTGCATAATTTTATAGAGCCAAAACAGATTTTAAGTGTCTTGCCTGTCCTCCACATGACTGTAGGCAGAAGCTCAGTGCATGGTGCAAAGTATGAATAATGTCTAATAGGCAAAAGTCAAAGTACTAAAACTGAAGTTACAACTTATACCCATAGCAGTAGCAGAAAATAAACAAACTTCTACGTTTTTTAACTTAAAGAAAAACTGTCTCAATATCGTCTTAAGATTAAACAAGTCACAGAACAGTTATGACAACTGATATAACCATCTGCCTAAAATCAAATGTAACTTGCAGTATCAGCTCTTTCAGTCTTCAGCATGGACAGCTTATCTTGGATAAGCATATAATGTTCAATTACATAATACAAATCATTAAGCGAAACAGGCTAACCTCAAAAATCAGTGACTAACACTAATGAACACTAAAGAACTTAAATTACTACATTTATAAAAGAACACCCGTGAAATAACTATATTAATTGCTATGCTAGATTACATTTAGGGGATAACTAACCAAAGATCCTATTAAAAACAAAAAATCAAATTCATTTGGGCTCCACACCTTTGTGCCTATTCCTGTTAGTATCTCCTTAAGAAATTACATTAAGAGTTCTAGCCGGGCGCGGTGGCTCAAGCCTGTAATCCCAGCACTTTGGGAGGCCGAGACAGGCGGATCACAAGGTCAGGAGATCGAAACCATCCTGGCTAACATGGTGAAACCCCGTCTCTACTAAAAAATATAAAAAAACTAGGCCAGGCGAGGTGGCGAGCACCTATAATCCCAAGCTACTCGGGAGGCTGAGGCAGGAGAATGGCGTGAACCCGGGAGGCGGAGCTTGCAGTGAGCTGAGATCCCGGCCACTGCACTCCAGCCCGGGCGACAGAGCGTGACTCCGTCTCCAAAAAAAAAAAAAAGAGTTCTAACATCTTGCCTTATAAATTTCTTCTAGGCAGTAATTTCTTATTTGGTAAACAAATCTGAATAAAATTTGCAATTTATTTGTTGAATTCTAAGCTTAAAAACATGGCTCTCATATGACAGTTAATATAAATGTATAAAATAATGTTGACATTTCACCAGCAATTCTTTTGACTATATTTTTACCTTTCAGTTGTACAACAAAAACACAGTCATGTGTTTTAAACCACAGTACAAAGGCCTAAGTGCTAGAGAAAAGAGATACACTTTCAGCAGCTCAGTAAATCCTAGGCTACACAAAATGATCAAAAAATGAATAACATGATGATCTGAAACAATTATTCCAAAGGCAAAAAGAGAGTTAACCTCATAGCAGTTAGTAGATTTTGGTTTTACTCTAAAGCTAAAATTATACATACGCAAGAAGAAAAAAAATGTAGTGAAGTTGATCCAAATAGCACACATAAAATATTTCTAAAACTGATACTTCCTGGTCAATTGTAGGTATACTCTTTAATATTTGCAAATATAACTAAAAAATGGTATGTCATTTTTAAAATTTGTATTTCTTTCATTACAAATGAAGTTGATACGTCAGTGTTGTTATTAGCTTTTTGTATTCCTCTTTCGTGAACCATCTGTTCACTGTCTTTACCTGTTTTCGTTTTAGCAAGTAGCACTTAATTTTAATGGGAACATAGTATATAAGACGCCAGGACCGTCACATTGATCATGAAAATCTTGTAGTGCATGTCTTAAAGTCTCAAATAGCAAGAAGTAAAATAATTTCATTGTTTCTATTACTAACATTAAAAGTTGAGTGCAAATCGTATAAAATTAGGTACTTTGATTAGTAAAAAGAAAATTGAATGTTTTATCATTTATTTTATTAAGCATGCCCAGTTATGCCAAGCTTAGTATATAATGTTTTCTAAACGTCAGGTAGCATTTAAAATAGAGGAGTATATCCCTAGCATGAGTGTAACGATGATACAAAAAGCTTTGTCTTGTCACTATAATAATAAAAAAAGGAACATTTATTATGGAAAAAATATTTCTAAAACTATATCTAATTTCAGAATGTACTCGATTTGCATCTGACTTTTTACTGAAAATCTGAGCTCAACTCAGATTTGCAAAGATAAACTGCAATCTACTTGAGGCAAAAAGAACAAGGTAAATTTCCAAATCATAGGCTGTTCTTTTCTGACCTGAGACAAGACAAAGCCAAAAGCCAAAACTTCTCAGGAACATGGATGGTGTTAATTACCCAAGGAGTTTCATTTAGCTGGCGAGACTTTCCCGGGCACTTTTATGCAGGGAACTGTGTGCAACTGTTACTCAATGAACTTGGAGAGTAGAGTCCACTATAATAGCTAAGGTATCAAAATACAAAGTAAAAGGACAAAGCTGCAAATCAATTAAAAAAATTAAAGGATAAATGTATAACAGCTTGGCAATTCAATGCAACTTATAGAAATGTATACATTATTAATTTTTATAATAAAAAACATGTATAATGAAAAAGAAACATGCTATATGTGTATAAACAGCAATAATCTATAGATATAGACGTATCAACGATAATATAAAAGCTAAGGTGGTTCCCCCCTACAATCTCAGCACTCTGGGGGGCCAAGGTGGGAGGATGGCTTGAGGTCAGGAGTTTGAAACCAGCCTGGACAACACAGTGAGACCCCATCTCTACAAAAATTAAAATAAAATTTAAAAATTAACATAAGTAAAGAAAAATTAAACAAGAGCTTGGTCTCCAACTGTCACAATGTTAAAATGTTGATATTGGCTGGGCACGGTGGCTCACACCTGTAATCCCAACACTTTGGGAGGCCCAGGCAGGCAGATCAGTTGAGGCCAGGAGTTCAAGACCAGCCTGCCAATATGGTGAAACCCCATCTCTACTAAAAATACAAAAATTAGCCCGGTGTGGTGGCATGCACCTGTAATCCCAGCTATACTCGGGAGGCTGAGGCAGGAGAATCACTTGAACCCAGGAGATGGAGGTTACAGTAAGCCATGCCACTGCACTCCAGCCTGGGCAACAAGAATGAAACTCCATCTCAGGGTCTGTCATGGGGTGGGGGGAGCAGGGAGGGAGAGCATTAGGAGAAATACCTAATGTAAATGACAAGTTAACGGGTACAGCACACCAACATGGCACATGTATACATATGTAACAAACCTGCACGTTGTGCACATGTACCCTAGAACTTAAAGTATAATAAAAAATAAAAGAAGGAAAAAAAAAACTCCATCTCAAAAAAAAAGATGTTGATATTAACAATATCCTATTTTATATCTCCAAAATGCCTGTAAGATTTCTCACATTATATTAAATATAAAGAGAGAAAATGGTTAACAAATGAAGAAGTCTGTTATTGCAAAGTGAATGCTTTGTGCCTACCCAATTTTTCTAAGGCTTGTATGTTGTCATTTTTTAAATTATCCATTTTTTCTTTAATTTCCTCCTGTTCACCATCCACATTAGTTTCAGTTTCCACTGCTCCAGTTAGAAAGAGAGCTGGTGGTTTGGGTGGTTCAACAACAGTTCCTAAAACAAAAAAATATATATTTTTAAAAAATTTTTTAAATGCTAACTTGAATTATTAGTTGTTGAGGACTATATTTAAGTGAGCATATTTTACTCCTGTTCTCCCATTTCACGACCTTATTAAATCTGAGATAACTTACACATATGATTCCTTAAACCCAAAATGCCATGTGTAATAGATAACCAATCAATTCCTTAAAAAATGAACTTGCTAATAGCATTGAAAAGAATAAGGAACTAAACAATGAGAAGAGAAAAGTAAGGTAAAGTCAATGACAAAGAAGGGGTTAGATGCTTTTCAATATATCCTTGGAAAAAAAATGCTAAAGTCCTAAGCTCTTACTGTTCTGGTGGGCAGGAAGCAAGACCTGCAGAATAGCTGGACCAATTGCTATGGGCTCTCCTATGTTCTGGCATGACATCATCATGACGCTGACAAACAAGCCTACACAGGTAACCTTATTACTTAGAAGGGAGTTAGAAAGAATTCCCGTTGGTGTAGAGATTCCTCACTTTGCTAAATTGAGCTAAGTAAAATAATAGAGGAACTGGAAAGGAGCAGTGGCTCATGGCTATTGTCCTAGTGCTTTGGGAGGTCAAGGTGGGAGGATCACATCAGGCCAGAAGTTTGAGACCAGCCAGGGCAACTTAGTGAGACCCAATCTCTACTCCCAAACAAAAGATCTTCTTTAAAAATTAGCCAGACATGGTGACGTGCACCTGTAGTCCTAGCTACTTGGGAGGCTGAGGTGGGAGGATTTTCTGAGCCCAGGAGTTTGAGGCTGCAGTGAGCTATGATTGCGTCACTATACTACAGCCTAGGTGACAGAGCAAGACCCTGTTTTTTAAAAAAAACATAGGAGTTACTCAAGTTTTCACTCTCAACCGTAAGTTGCATAAGAGTGATTTCACCTTGTATTTTAAATAATTACACATCACTTATAAAGTATTCTTATAAAAAATGATTAAGGCCGGGCACGGTGGCTCACGCCTGCAATTCCAGCACTTTGGGAAGTCAAGGCAGGTGGATCACTTGAGGTCACATGTTCAAAACCAGCCTGGCCAACATGGTGAAACCCTATCTCTATTAAAACTACAAAAATTAGGCAGGCATGATGGCGCACACCTGTAATCCCAGCCACTGGGGAGGTTGAGACACAAGAATCAAGAATTGCTCATTCACAGATACTGGGTATCCCTACATTCAGTTGGTGTGGTAAACTGAAGCCAAGAGCTCTTTCAGAACTATTAAACACCATTATAGGGAAGGATTCCAAGTGGCCAAATAGGAACAGCTCCAGTCTTCAGCGCCCAGGGTGAGTGACACAGAAGGCAGGTGACTTCTGCATTTTCAACTGAGGTACTGGGTTCATCTCACTGGGACTGGTTGGACAGTGGGTGCAGCCCACGGAGTGTAAGCCGAAGGAAGGCGGGGCATCGCCTCACCCAGGAAGCACAGGGGTCAGGGAATTCCCTTTCCTAGCCAAGGGAAGCCATGACAGACACTACCTGGAAAATCGGGACACTCCTGCCCTAATACTGCACTTTTTCAACGGTCTTAGCAAATTGCACACCAGGAGATTAAATCCCATGCCTGGCTTGGCGGGTCCCACGACCACGGAGCCTTGCTCACTGCTAGCACAGCAGTCTGAGATTGAACTGCAGGGTGGCAGCGAGGCTGCAGGAGAGACGTCCGCCATTGCTGAGTTTTGACAAGGTAAACACAGCGACCCGGAAGCTTGAACTGGGTGGAGCCCACTGCAGCTCAACAAGGCCTGCCTGCCTCTATAGACTCCACCTCTGGGGGCAGGGCATAGCTGAACAAAACGCAGTGGAAACGTCTGCAGACTTAAAAGTCCCTGTATGACAGCTGTGAAGAGAGCAGTGGTTCTCCCAGCACGGAGTTTGAGATCTGAGAACAGAGAGACTGCCTCCTCAAGTGGGTCCCTGACTCCAGAGTAGCCTAACTGGGAGACATCTCCCAGTAGGGGCCGAGTGAAACCTTACACAGCTGGGTGCCCCTTGGAGACGAAGCTTCCAGAGGAAGGATTAGGCAGCAATATTTACTGTTCTGCAATATTTGCTGCTCTGCAGCCTCCACTGGTGATACCCAGGCAAACAGGGTCTGGAGTGGACTTCCAGAAAACTCCAGCAGACCTGTAGCTGAGGGTCCTGACTGTTAGAAGGAAAACTAACAATCAAAAGGAATAGCATCAACACAAACAAAAAGGATATCCACACCAAAACACCATCTGTAGGTCACCATTATCAAAGACCAAAGGGAGCTAAAACCATACAGATGGGGAAAAAACAGAGCCGAAAAGCTGAAAACTCTAAAACACAGAGTGCCTCTTCTTTCTCCAAAGGATCGCAGCTCCTTGCCAGCAATGGAACAAAGCTGGACGGAGAATGACTTTCACGAGCTGACAGAAGGAGGCTTCAGAAGATTGCAGAAGATAGTTAATAACAAACTTCTCCGAGTTAAAGGAGGACGTTCGAACCCATCGCAAGGAAGCTAAAAACCTTGAAAAAAGATTAGAAGAATGGCTAACTAGAATGAACAGTGTAGAGAAGACTTGAAATGACCTGACGGAGCTGAAAACCTTGGCACGAGAACTACGTGACGAATGCACAAGCTTCAGTAGCCGATTTGATCAAATGGAAGAAAGGGTATCAGTGATTGAAGATCACATAAATGAAATGAAGCAAGAAGAGAAATTTAGAGAAAAAAGAGTAAAAAGAAACAAACAAAGCCTCCAAGAAATATGGGACTATGTGAAAAGACCAAATCTATGTTTGATTGGTATACTTGAAAGTGATGGGGAGAATGGAACTAAGTTGGAAAACACTCTTCAGGATATTATCCAGGAGAACTTCCCCAACCTAGCAAGGCAGGCCAACATTCAAATTCAGGAAATACAGAGAATGCCACAAAGATACTTTTCGAGAAGAGCAACCACAAGACACATAATTGTCAGATTCACCAAAGTTGAAATGAAGGAAAAAATGTTAAGGACAGCCAGAGAGAAAGGTCGGGTTACCCACAAAGGGAAGCCCATCAGACTAACCAGAAGATCTCTCGGCAGAAACTCTACAAGCCAGAAGAGAATGTGGGCCATTATTCGACATTCTTAAAGAAAGAATTTTCAACCCAGAATTTCATATCCAGCCAAACTAAGCTTCCTAAGTGAAGGAGAAATAAAATCCTTTACAGACAAGAAAATGCTGAGAGATTTTGTCACCACCAGGCCTGTCTTACAGGAGCTCCTGAAGGAAGCACTAAACATGGAAAGGAACAATCAGTACCAGCCACTGCAAAAACATACCAAATTGTAAAGACCATCAATGCTAGGAATAAACTGCATCAACTAACGGGCAAAATAACCAGCTAACATCATAATGACAGTATCAAATTCACACATAACAATATTAACCTTAAATGTAAATGGGCTAAATGCCCCAATTAAAAGACACAGACTGGCAAATTGGATAAAGAGTCAAGACCCATCAATGTGCTGTAAGGAGACCCATCTCACATGCAGAGACATACATAGGCTCAAAATAAAGGGATGGAGGAAAATCTACCAGAAATACAAACTAACATCAGATAATACTATAAACACCTCCATGCAAATAAACTAGAAAACCTAGAAGAAACTGATAAATTCCTGGACACATACACCCTCCCAAGACTAAACCAGGAAAATGCTGAATCCCTGAATAGACCAATAACAGGGTCTGAAATTGAGGCAATAATTAATAGCCTACCAACCAAAAAAAGTGCAGAACCAGACAGATTCACAGCCAAATTCTACCAGAGGTACAAAGAGAAACAGGTACCATTCCTTCTGAAACTATTCGAATCAACAGAAAAAGAGGGAATCCTCCCCAGCTCATTTTATGAGGCCAGCATCACCCTGACACCAAAGCCTGGCAGAGACATAACAAACAGAAAAAG
Organism: Colobus angolensis palliatus; assembly: GCF_000951035.1. Lineage (NCBI taxonomy): Eukaryota > Metazoa > Chordata > Mammalia > Primates > Cercopithecidae > Colobus > Colobus angolensis. The sequence goes on from NW_012111142.1 coordinate 3,997,996, forward strand.
AGAATTTTAGACCAATATCCCTGATGAACATCGATGCAAAAATCCTCAATAAAATACTGGCAAACCAAATCCAGCAGCACATCA
>NW_012111142.1:3999850-4001253 GCF_000951035.1 Colobus angolensis palliatus
CACATGCACATGTATATTTATTGTGGCACTATTCACAATAGCAAAGACTTGGAACCAACCTAAATGTCCATCAATGATAGACTGGATTAAGAAAATGTGGCACATATACACCATGGAATACTATGCAGCCATAAAAAAGGATGGGTTCATGTCCTTTGCTGAGACATGGATGAAGCTGGAAACCATCATTCCGAGCAAACTATTGCAAAGACAGAAAACCAAACACCGCATGTTCTCACTCATAGGTGGGAACTGAACAATGAGAACACTTGGACACAGGGTGGGGAACATCACACACTGGAGCCTGTTGTAGGGTGGGAGGAGTGGAGAGGGATAGCATCAGGAGAAATACCTAATATAAATGATGAGTTAATGGCTGCAGCACACCAACATGTCACATGTATACATATGTAACGAACCTGCACGTCGTGCCCATGTACTCTAGAACTTAAAGTATAATTTAAAAAAATAAAAATTAAATTAAAAAAAAGCTTCTGCATAGCAAAATAAGTAGTCAACGTAGTCAACACAGTAAACAGACAACCTACAGAATGGGAGAAAATATTTGCAAAGTGTGTCTCCAATGAATGACTAATATTCAGGTTCTAGAAGGAACTCACATAACTCAATAAGAATAAAACAACTCCCCACTAAAAAGTGGGCAAAATACATGAACAGACATTTCTCAAAAGTAGACATAGAGGTAGCCAACAAACTAACAATCCTGCAATTAAAACCACATTCAAACCACAATGAGATACCATCTCGTATCAGTCAGAACGGCCATTATTAAAAAGTCAAAAAATAACTGATATTGGCAAGGATGTGGAGAAAAGGGAACGTTTATACACTGTTGGTGGAGACGTAAATTAGTACAACTTCTGTCGATGTGGAAAACAGTATGGAGATTTCTTAAAGAACTAAAAATAGCACAACCATTTGACCCAGTAACTCCACTACTTGGTATCTACTCAAAGGAAAAGAAATAGTTCTATCAAAAAGACTCAGGTACTAGTACATTTATTTCAGCACTGTTTGTAATACCAAAGTCATGAAAGCAATCTAAGTGTCCATCAACAGATGATAGCATACAGAAAATGTAGTATATACCAGGGACTACTATACAGCCATAAAAAGAATGAAATTATGTTCTGTTTTGTTTTGTTTTCAGCAACATGAATGGTGCGCTGGAGGCCATTATTCTAAGTGAAATAACTTGGAAACAGGAAATTAAACACTCCATGTTCTCACTTATAAGTAGAAGATAAACAATGGGTACACACGGACATGCAGAAGAAGATACTAAACATTGTGGATCCTAGGATGAAGGAGGCTGGTGGAGAGGGGGTGAGGGTTGAAAAATTACATATTTGGTATGATGTTCACTATTTGGGTGATGGGTA
>NW_012111142.1:4002073-4004384 GCF_000951035.1 Colobus angolensis palliatus
TCTCAAAAAATAAATAAAAATAAATAATTAGTTAATTAAAAAATTAAATGGCATTTGTACAATTTGCACTATTTAGGCAATTTTTAATTTCATACATTGGATGCAGTTGGATCTGTCTTTCAGCAACAAAAGTTCTACTATCACACAAAAGAGAAGAAGTTCCAACTGAAATACAAATCACTATTGGCTGAAAGCAAAGGCTTCCAGGTGTATTGTATCTTCAGAGGAATATTTCCAGAAGAAAAAAATGATCTTCTGTCAAATTCTAATTGAAGTATTTCTTACTTCTTAGTTATATAACTAGTCATGTTTTTTTTTTTTTTTTCCTTTTAAGAGACAGGTCTGATTCTGTCACCCAGGCCAGCATGCAGTGGCAACTTTTTTGCTCACTGAAGCCTCAAACTCCTAGGTTCAAGTCATCCTCCTGCCTGAGTCTCCTGAGCAGCTGGGAATACAGGTGGGTGCCACCAGGCCCGGCTAATGTTTAATTTTTTGTACAGAAGGGGTCTCCCTGTGTTGGCCAGGCTGGTCTTAAATTCCTGGCCTCAAGCGATTTTCCTGCCTCGGCCTCCAGAAGTGCTGGAATTATAGGTGTGAGCCACCAAACATGGTTAGAATTACTGCACCCAGTAAGTCACTCATTCTAAATTGAATATGTGTTTCCATGATTATCAACTTTTGTTCATCTGTACATTTATAAGTTGATAATCAAAAACTGACATGCAGCCGCGCACTGTGGTTCACACCTGTAATCCCAGTACTTTAGGAGGCCAAGGCAGGTGGATCACTTGAGCTCAGGAGTTTGAGACTAGCATGGGCAACCCAGGAAAGACCCCATCTCTACAAAATAAATAAATAAATAAATTATCTGGGTTTGGTGGTGCTTGCCTGTGGTCCCAGCTACTTAGGAGGCTGAGGTGGGAGGATAACTTGAGCCCAGGAAGTAAGGCTGCAGTGAGCCATAATAGTGCCACTGCACTCCAGCCTGGGCAACAAAGTGAGACCTGTCTAAAAAAAACACAAAATACAGATACATGTTTTATTTTCTCTCAGTATACCTCAAAAAGTAAATCAAGAAGCAGACTAGAATAAAATATATTGTTAAAAGTAATAGGAAACCTGGCTGGGCGCGGTGGCTCACACCTGTAATTACAGCACGTTGGAAGACAAAGGCAGACAGATCGCCTGAGGTCAGGAGTTTGAGACCAGCCTGATTAACATGGTGAAACCTCGTCTCTACTAAAAATGCAAACAGAATTAGCTGTGTGTGGTGGCACATGCCTGTAGTCCCAGCTACTTGGGAGGTGGAGGCATGAGAATCACTTGAACCCAGGAGGCAGAGGTTGTAGTGAGCCAAGATCATGCCACTGCACTCCAGCCTTTTTTTGAGGCAGTAATAGGAAACCTGAAGTCTGCAAAATGTCAAAGCATTAGACAAATGAGATTCCCCCAACAAAGGTGTCAAAGCTTTATTATTCAAATGTATGTAATCAATGAAATTTGAAAGCTTTTAGAAAAAATGATTTTCATCTCCATTTAGAGATGCTCTCAGAGCTTAGTGCATGTCAAAGCGCACATCCTACCATTCTGACTGACATAGTAAGCAAAGAAAACACTTCTTCAATGAACAAATGAGCTGACTCATTTCTCCATCAGTGCATTACACAAAGTGGGGCAACACTTCCTGCTGAGACTCATGGAGCAACTTCCAAAATTGAACTGCTCTTCCAAATGTAAACTACTTGAGGAATAGAGGGGTGGCAAATTAATCACCTCTGGCTGAAAGTGGTTCAAGTGGAGAAGTAGATGAGGATGTCTTCCTTCGAACTAGGGTTAGGTGTACCACCTGCCCTGCATTTCGTAATACTTCAACAACATCTTGGTTGGCAAAACCCTGAATGTTCACGCCATCGACCTAAAACATCAAGAGAAACATTAAACAGAGGTTTCAAGTTAGCTATTATTTTTAGCTCTGGCAAAAATGAGGCAATTCCTTTCATTCCAAAAATAAATTATTTAGGCCAGGTATGGTGGCTCGTGCCTGTAATCCCAGTACTTTGGTAGGCCAAGGTGGGTGGATCACCTGAGGTCAGGAGTTTGAGACCAGACTGGCCAACATGGCGAAACCCCATCTCTACTAAACATACAAAAATTAGCCAGGTGTGGTGGCAGACACCTGTAGACCCAGCTACTCGGAAGGCTGACGCAGGAGAATCGCTTGAACCTGGGAAGCAGTGGTTGGAGTGAGCCAAGATTGTGCCATTGCACTCCAGCCTGGGTGACAGAGCAAGACAAAGGAAGGAGGGAAGGA
>NW_012111142.1:4004995-4007498 GCF_000951035.1 Colobus angolensis palliatus
GGCCTCCCAAAGTGCTGGGATTACAGGCTTGAGCCACCACGCCTGGCGGATATATTTTTGAATAAGGATGTAAAACTAGTAAAACATGCTGAGAAACTTCCTCACATACTAGAAAGCAAATTCAAATTTGTCACTTAACTAACAGCCTGAGAGATATAAAAGACTTTAATCTCTGATGCAATTCAAAATTCAAAATGCCATAAAAGACGACCAGTTATTATACATAGCTCTCAAGATGTATTAATAGAAGTCATTATTATCAAAACTGAAGAAGTCATCTAATACTTCATCCTTCTATTCATATCACCACATGATATTTTCAAGAAACACACTGATCTCCCTCCAATAGGTCTTCTAGTTTTCTGAAAAAGTGTGAGCAAGAACAGTATTCTTAATCTATGTCAAGCCCAATTCCTGAAGTCTATCTGGACCAATAGGCTTCCTCTCTCAATCTTCTTTGAGCTAGCTATAAGTATTTCATCTTTCCCTATAAGGCTTTTAAAGCCAACAGTCATGAAATGTGCTTAGATAGATTTGAAGGACAAGGACTCAAATCATACCACGCAGCATTTGTTTCTATGTTAAGCAATGTGTATGTATACATGTGTATAGACATTAAGATAAGTATATATATAAATTGAACTAATTTCTACTAAATGGGGGAAAGATAATTTATAATTGATAAAAGGTAACTATTATATTCTTAAATATGTAAAATACCTCAATTTTAGTTGTACTCATAATTATTAATAGGAAAACTACTTTCACAAAAAGATAAAAAGAGCTGGTTAATGGCCTATTAATTATAGATAAAATGGGTGAGTTTAAAGAACACAGTGTGGTACTCGCAGGGTTTTCTAGAAGAATGCTAGAACATCTTTCAAACATACATGTATAGAAAAAATATATTTTTTTACCAATATGTTTAGTGAATCCTTTATGTACTGACAGTGAAAAAAAAGTTAATGTAGGAAGAAGAGTCCAAAATAATGAGATTTTACTGTACAACAAACTTAATTTTTTAAAAAACCTTATAAAACTATATTAAGCTATTCCCCCCCACATGTATTATAATAATGATCAACCTTTTTTTCAACTAGAATCAAACCTAAAACAGAGGCTAATTACTTACAGCAACTATTTTGTCATTCACTTGAATGTGGCCATTGTGGTACGCAGCACTGCCAGGTATTATACTTTTCACATAAATCCCCGAAGCTTCCCCTTAAGGTGCACAGACATACAGAAAAAGGAAGAAAATTCTAATTAGGCCTTGATTGCAAAATTTGTATCAAGAGGTTAATTAGCTAACGGGGTTGACTGGAGGTTTGATAAATACTATTTTGAATACAAGCAGAGAAACTGATGGATTATTTCAAACTGTCACCATCTCAAGTGACCCGAATTTGAAATGATTTGACTGATGACTACTCTTCTGGAAAAATAATCAGTAATGGAACCCTGATGAAATGTACTCTAATTTAAGCTGGAATTCAGGAGAGCCCAGAGTAAGTCTGACTCTCTCTTAGTCTGTCTCTACTCTTATTACTGATGTGGCAAAACACTTCATCATTTTTTTTTTTTTACCATCACTATGACAAGAGTCTCCTAGGTCTTCCTGCCTATATTTAGATCACTGCTCATGTTAGCTTAACAGACACAGAAATAAGAAAACTACATATTATCTTTTTGTTTGTTTCCTTTTTGAGACGGAGTTTTGCTCTTGTCGCTCAGGCTGGAGTACAATGGCACGATCACAGCTCACTGCAACCTCCACCTCCAGAGTTCAAGCGATTCTCCTGCCTCCTAAGTAGCTGGAATTACAGGCGCCCACTACCACACCCAGATAATTTTCATATTTTTAGTAGAGATGGGGTTTCACCATGTTGGTCAGGCTGGTCTCGAATTCCTGACCTCAAGTGATCCATCCACCTAGGCCTCCCAAAGTGCTGGGATTACAGGTATGAGCTACCACGCCTGGCCCAGAAAAGCACATATGGTCTTAACAACTACAAAAAAAAAAAAAAAAAAAATTAGTATGAGCTCAGCAACATGAAATAATCTTTATATATTATAAAATAAAACACTGAAACAGACAAATGGCTATAAAAATTTTTTTAATTTAAAATTTAAAACTTTAATTGTAAAGCATGCCTTCCATGGGCAGGGACAGGAAGGGAAACTAGAAAATAAAACACAATAGATCTGCATGATTTTACATTTTTACTTCCAAATAAACTCAAAACATTATTTGTAGGCCAGGTGTAGCTGTTCAGTTGTAATCCCAGCACTTTGGGAGGCTGAGGCGGGAGGATCACCTGAGCCCTGGACTTTGAGGCAAGCCTGGGTGACATAGTGGGATGTCATCTCTACAAAAAATTTCAAAATTAGCTAGGAGTGATGGTGTATGCCTGTGATTCCAGCTACTCTGGAGGCTGAGGCATGAGAGTCACCTGATCCCAGGAGCTTAAGGCTTGTCTCTTAAAAAAAAAAAAAAAAAAAA
>NW_012111142.1:4007936-4051424 GCF_000951035.1 Colobus angolensis palliatus
AAAAAAAAAAAAAAAAAAAATTTCCCCTTCCCAATGGCAACTACTGTAGTTTCAGGAATATTCTATGAATATTCACATATTTTTTTCTTTCATAATTTTGCCACTGTACTCCAGCCTGGGTGGCAGAGTAGAGACTCTGTCTCAAACAAAAAAAAAAAAAAAAAAAAAAAAAAAAAAAGAAAAAATAAACATAAATTGCTTCCCATTGCCAACAAAATAAAATATAAATTTCATAGAATCACATTCAAGGCCTTCCATAATCTGCCCAAATTTATTTTTTGACTTCAATTTCCACTACAACTTTCCAGGAAAATAAGTCTGGACACACCAGGCTCTTATTATTACTATTTTTTTTGAAACAAGGCCTGTCTCTGTTGCCCAGGTTGCAGGTTGGTGTGTAGTGGCACAATCACGGCTCACTGCAGCTTCTGCCTCCCCAGCTCAAGCGATCCTCCCACCTCAGCCTCCTGAGTAGCTGGAGCTACAATTTTTTTAATTTTTTGTAGAGACAGGGTTTCACCATGTTGCCCAAGCTGGTCTTGAACTTCTGGCCTCAAATGAGCCGCCAGCCTCAGCCTCCCAAAGTGCTGGGATTACAGGCATGAACCACCAAGCCTGGTCCACAGCACACACTTGACATTTCCCCCAAAACAGCTAGCATTTTCATGATTTTACCTTTTCTCTAGCTTCTTTCTTCTGGTAAACTTTGACCTATCAAAACCCTTCTTCTTTTCCATTCATAGCTCAAAAGCTGCCTTCTTTGTGAATTCTCCATTTCCCTCTGACAAACTGAATATGTCATCTGCCATACCATGATAGTTTGCTTGTACAGTGGGCCCCACATATCTGCAGATTTCACATCTGCAGAATGTGAACCGGGTGTGGTGGTGCGCACCTGTAATCCCAGCTACTGGGGAGTCTGAGGCACAAGAGTCACTTGAACCTGGGAGGCAGAGGTTGCAGTGAGCCGAGATCACACCACTGCACTACAGCTCTGGGTGACAGAGCAAGACTCCATCTCAGAAAAGGAAAAATAATAATAATAATAATTTTTAAAAAAGAACTAAGTGTTTCTTACACATTTGTCTCCCTGAACAGACTTTTCTTATTCATTTTTCTACCCTCTCCAGAACTGCTCAAAAGTCCAACGAATAGAATACAGCAAAAATGATTTTCAAAGACTACTTTTTAAAAAGCATGTTGAGTTGTGTTTGGATTTACCTGCTCCCTGCCACCCCTAACTACCCAGTCCAAAAAACTTTTGAGGGTAAAGAAATCGCCGGGCACGGTGGCTCAAGCCTGTAATACCAGCACTTTGGGAGGCCGAGACGGGCGGATCACGAGGCCAGGAGATTGAGACCATCCTGGCTAACACGGTGAAACCACATCTCTACTAAAAATACAAAAAACTAGCCGGGTGAGGTGGCGGGCGCCTGTAGTCCCAGCTACTCGGGAGGCTGAGGCAGGAGAATGGCGTAAAAACCCGGGAGGCGGAGCTTGCAGTGAGCTGAGATCTGGCCACTGCACTCCAGCCTGGGGGACAGAGCAAGACTCTGTCTCAAAAAAAAAAAAATAATAATAATAAAAATAAATAAATAAAAAAAATAAAATGGGCCAGGCATGGTGGCTCACGCCTGTAATCCCAGCACTTTGGGAGGCCAAGGCAGGTGGATCATCTGAGGTCATGAGTTTGAGACCACCCTGGCCAACATAGTGAAACCCTGTCCCTGCTAAAAATACAAAAATTATCTGGGCGTGGTGGTGCATGCCTGCAGTCCTAGCTACCCGAAGGCTGGGGTAGGAGAATCTCTTGAAACTGGGAGGTGAAGGTTGCAGTGAGCCAAGATTGCTCCACTGCACTCCAGCCTGGGCGACAGAGTGAGGCTCTGTCTCAAAAAAAAAAAAAGAAGTAAAACAGTAAAAAGATACTTTCCTTTCTTCAGTAATGTAAACATGAAATTTTCTCAATGTTCTACCAGTCATTCACTTTCACTTAGGAACAAAATCATAAGTTTAGGAACTAATGATTCCTCTAACCACACTTAACATACTAAAAACTACTCAAAGTGGTTTTTTGCAACATTATTATACAATCCACACTGAGCTCTTTTGAATGTCATTAAATTCTGAACCTAAATAAAGGTGGCACTTAGAATCTAAAGGTTTGAAAAAAGATATTTCATTAGGCTAAAATAGCACAAGGTGGTCTGACATGAATTTCATTCAGGACTTTGAATACATTAGCACTCTTAATCCTTCCACCTGCTGTAAGTATGCAAAATAACGATTTTTTTTAAGGAAATGAACTCTGCAATCTTGCTATTAAAAAATACCAGAACATTTTATAACTCTGAATTTTCATATTATTAGCAAATATTTATGGAAAAGTTTATTTTTTTCTTACCCTAATAATTATCTTAAAATAAAGGAATAAATCTTATAGTGAAAGTTACCAAACCTTTGCAGATAGGAGTTGAGAGAGTTTTATTCAGAGATACTTGAACTGTGTATTCATTCTCATAGTTTATTCCTTTTACATGAAAGGAAAATAGTTCTAATGAAAATGCTTGTTTTAACTTTTTTTTTAGTGATAAAACATAATAGTCATACTTTGGGAACATTTACAATATGAAATATATACAGTAATCAATTTACTTATCACAAATCTAATCTATCATAATATATTAACAATATTCATAATATAGCTATTTTACAAACAAGAGAAGGTACAATTCAAATATTATACACTGAGCTGGCCAATTATATTATTTTGTTAATGGATATCAAGCCAGCTATAAAACTACTGAGATAAAAATGTGACTCTGTAATCACTGAGAAGTGACTGGTTGCTAGCATAGATTCATGGTTTTATTGTTCAAGATTTAAATTAAAATCCTCAAGTATTTAATTTTACTATTTAGAAACCTTAATATCCTTTACAATTATTTCCAAATATAAAATAGAAATGATTCATTTACCTGTATGAGATGTTCCAACATAGCCAACAATTCTAATTCCAAGACTCTGCCCATCTTTTTTCACGAGCTCAACATTGTAAGTTTCAAAAAGAGAACTGTCCTAAAAGGAAAAACCAAATTTAATTATATATGCTTAGTGGCATACCTGTGTGTACATAGTCAATCTGCGCAAGGTTTGTCAAGTATTTTCTTAGCGCCTATGGTAGGCAGAATTTTAAGACAGTCCCATGACCTTCAATCCCTTATGCTACTCCCATATTGATGCCATATTACATGGCAAAATGGAGATTATCCAGGTGGGCCTAATCTCATCACTGGAGTCCTTTAAAGGCAGAGTTTTCTCCTGCTGGTAGTAGAAAGGGAAATGAAAAAGATCTGAATCATTAAGGACTCAACTTGTGGTTTGAAGACGGAGGGAGTCACGTGACAAGTAATGTGGGGGACCTTAAGGAGCCAAAAGAGGTCTCTGGCTGGCAGCCAACAAATAAAAGGGGACCTCAGTCCTACAGTTGCAAGGAACAAGATTCTGCCAACAATCTGAATGAGACTGGACGTGGACTATCCCCAGGGCATCCAGAAAAGAGCTCAGCCAGGCCCACACCTTGATTTTGGCCTTTGTAAGAAGCTAAGCAAAGGCCAGGTACAGTGGCTCACACCTATAATCCCAGCATTTTGGGAGGCCGAGGCGGGCAGATCACCTGAGGTCAGGAGTTTGAGACCAGCCTGGCCAGCATGGTAAAACCCCGTCTCTACTAAAAATACAAAAATTAGCCAGGCGTGGTGGCACATGCCTGTAACCCCCACTGCTCCAGAGGCTGATACAGGAGGATCACTTGAACCCAAGAGGCGGAGGCTGCAGTGAGCCGAGATCACACCACTGCACTCCAGGCTGGGCAACAGAGCAAGACTCTATCTCAAAAAAGAAAAATAAAAAAAAGAAAAAGAAAAAAAGAAGCTACAGCAGCTAAGCAGAGAGCCCAGCCAAGCCCACCCTGAATTCTGACCTACAGAACTGTGAACTAACAAAGGACATTGTTTTAAACCAGTAAATGTATTATACAACAATAGAAAGCTAATATAACCACTTAGAAAAAAGTTAGGCTATACTGGTATCTGAAAGAACTACGAACATAAAGAAAAATTTAGAAACAAAACATAAAACTAATTATTGTTCAGTAATATAAAAATATTGACCTAAAACTTATTTTATTTTCCTCTTTGTTGTTGGTTTTTTTGTTTTTGTTTTTTCCAGAGACAGAATCTTGCTCTGTCACCCAAGCAGGAGTGCAATGCAGCAATCACAGCTTATTGCAACCTCAAACTCCTGGCCTCAAGCAATCCTCCCCCTTCAGCCTTCCAGGTAGCTGGAACTACAGGTGTGAGTTACTGCATCTGGCCCTAAAACTTATTTTCAATACTCGTCTTTTAAACTATTCTGTAAATGAGTAAGGTGTCTAAATACATAATACTTTGCTTTTAATTCAAAACATTAACATGAGAAAGTAAATAATTGATTCGATCAAGTTTCCACTTATCACATATCCACATTTGTCTCTCACTACAAAGTAGAAGGCTCCAGGGAACTAGAGTAATAGAGGAAAAAGAAAATGTAACCACAATTTGGAGAAACTATTTTTTTTTTGAGACAGAGTCTTACTCTGTCACCCAGGCTAGAGTGCAGTAGCAGGATCTCGGCTCACTGCAACTTCCACCTCCCGGGTTCAAGTGATTCTCCTGCCTCAGTCTCCTAAGTAGCTGGGATTACAAGCATGTGCCACCACTCCTGGCTAATCTTTGTATTTTTAGTAGAGTTGGGTTTCACCATGTTGGCCAGGCTGGTCTCGAACTCCTGGCCTCATGTGATCCACCCGCCTTAGTCTCCCAAAGTGCTGGGATTACAGGCGTGAGCCACCGAGCCCAGCTGGAGAAACTTTTTAAAGGTTCTGATATTTCAAATAGAAAACTTCCACTCATACAGTTCCAAGTAGAGAAAGGCAACAACTTCCCAGAATACACAGAATGACATCTCAGGTGATGATAATCAGTGGCCTTCCACCCTTTTCCCACCATAATCATTTCTCTTTCCTTTTGTTTTTGTTTCTTTCTTTCTTTTTTTTTAACAGAGTCTTGTCCTGTTGCCCAGGCTGGAGTGCAGTGACATGATCTCAGCTCACTGCAACCTCTGCCTCCTCGGTTGAAGCGACTCAGCCGGAGAATCCAGGACTACAGGTGTGCACCACATCTGGCTAATTTTTGTATTTTTAGTAGAGATTGGGTTTTGCCATGTTGGCCAGGCTGGTCTTGAACTCCTGACCTCAGGCGATCCACCCACCTTGGCCTCCCAAAGTGCTGGGATTAGAGGCATGAGCCACCACGTCCGGCCCATTTCTCTTTTCTTTCCTCTTCCTCCTGGACCCTCCCTTTAACACCTATTTCTGGCCAGTCATGGTGGCTCACGCCTGTAATCCTAGCACTTTGGGAGGCCAAGGTGGGCAGATCACCTGAGGTCGGAAGTTCGAGACCAGCCTGACAAACATGCAGAAACTCCGATCTCTACTAAAAATACAAAATTAGCCAGGCGTGGTGGTGCATGCCTGTAATCCCAGCTACTCGGGAGGCTGAGGCAGGAGAATCGCTTGAACCAGGGAGGCGGAGGTTGCGGTGAGCCGAGATCACGCCACTGCACTCCAGCCTGGGCAATAAGAGCGAAACTCCATCTCAAAAACAAAACAAAACAAACAAACAAACAAAAAACCCATTTCTTTGCTTTTACTTTATTATGTCTTCACTAAAAGCCCGTGCTGAGATAGTGGGAAGGAGCTTGGAATGGACCAGAAAGACGTAAATTCAAATTCCAGTTTGCAACTTACTCCCTATAAAGTCTTTAACATGATGTTTGACTTTATTTTCCTCATCTATTAAATGTGCAATAAGGCCTATCTGGCGGAATTACTGTGAAGACTTCAGATGACCTGAACAATTCCAGGTGTTTGATAATTAAAAATAACTATTATTATTATATAACTAAAATAATTAGTATAATAAATATTTTTATTGATATCCATTCCCTTTAGCCAGCCTGTCGCTACCAGTGATAATTCTCACACATCAGCCAGTGTTAACAGTTTTCCCTCCACCACCTGGATGTCTCCTCACCAGCCCAGTGAAATAGACAAGGCAAGTATTATTATTCTTCAATTTATAAATAAGTCACTGATGCTAAGGGAGGCTGAACGACTTAACCCTGAGAAACAGCAAAATAGAAAACCAACATGTCTAATGTCTCCAAATGACTCTTTTTATTTTCCTGTTTCACTGGTGAGCGCGCAACTCACACCAATGTGGTGCTTCAAGTTGAAAGAATTTCTTATCTTATAGTGTGTCACACCCAGGCTTTGGTTTAAGATGAAAGAATGATATGTATAACTCACAGAACCAGGGCCCTTGCTGGCTACAGTAGGCAGGGCAACAGGTAAGGCTGCAGGGGCAGGAGGGGTGACTGAAATGTCACCAGCTGGATCTCTAGCAACGAGCATCCTGACTGAATTCCCACAGTTCCTTAGAACTTGTGCAACTTGCTCGCTGGTCATTCCCTGCACGTTTGTGCCACCAATCTTCAAGATGTGGTCCCCTGTCTGGAGTCTTCCATCCTTCAATCCAAGAAAAAGACAAAATTATTTCAAGAAATCAATGCTCTAACTTCACTAGTTAGTAACGGTTCATCAGATTTTTGGCTCTGGCAAAATGGCTGACAATGAAGCCACCTAAAATGCTGAATACAATGGAGTACTGTTAATAACTCGCTGAAATGGCGAGAGTAAAGGAATTTCACGTAGAACACAAAGGAAAGGCTCAAAATGAGAAAAGTAACCAGTAATCTAAAAAAGGCCTTTGCTTGAGGGTATAAGCTCATGCCTAATGGCCTAGAGTTGGGTTTAATGGCCATGTGTGCAAGGAAAAGGACAGAAAAGCCAGGACCTCAAGAAGGAAAAGTCAGAACAGAAGCCTCCAGCATAAAGCTGGGAACTTGAAAACCAACATCCTCAGTGACATGTTGGAGGAATAGAAAGATGCCAGTGCGGCTACAAGAAAATGAGGAAAAAAAAGAGTAATCTAAGAGATGGGAGAGTTAACGGAGTCAGACAGTATAGGACATCTTCTTTGCATGATTGCGAAGAGAAGGCATTGAGTAGGATTTTGAAACAGAAGAGTGACATTACCTGACTGACTTTAACAACAGAATTCAAGCTTCTGTGCTTAAAATAAACTACAGAAGAGGAAACGAGAGAAGCAAAAATATGAGTTGGGAGGCCTTAGCAATAATCCACAATAGCTTGGGTGTGGTTCACAGTTGGGGTGTTCAGAAGTGAGATTCTAGATAGATAGAGAGAGAGAGAGAGAGAGAGTTTTTTGTTTTGTTTTGTTTTTTAATCAGAATCTCGCGCTCTGTCACCCAGGCTGGAGGGCAATGGCGTGATCTCAGCTCACCGCAACCTCCGCCTCCGGGGTTCAAGGGATTCTCCTGCCTCAGCCTCCTGAATAGCTGGGATTACAGGTGTGCACCACCACGCTCAGCTAATTTTTGTATTTTTAGTAGAGACAGGGTTTCACCATGTCATGCTGGTCTCAAACTCCTGACCTCATGATCCACCCACCTCAGCCTCTCAAAGTGCTTGGATTACAGGCATGAGCCACCATGCCTGGCCAAGATATATTTTTAATAAACTGTCAATAGGATCTGCAGATAGCTTCTATATGGGCTATGAGGCGGGAAAAGGGTCAAAACTCCCAAGTTTTTAGCCTGAGCAACTGGAAAGATAGAGTTGCCACGAACTGAGATGAAGACTACAGAGGTACAGATGGGTGAGGTGGAAATCAGGAGTTCAGTTTCAGAGCTGTTGTCTTAGATACCTATTAAGACATTCAAGTAGAGGTAACAGGTATACAGCCAGATACACAAATCTGAAGTTCAGTAGAGAAATCTAGACTACGCATTTAAATTTGGGAGTTGGGGAGAGGTTAAAAAAAAAAAAAAAAAAACCTTGTGGGTCATCAGCACATAGGAGGTATTTAAAGTCATGATTCTGCCAGCACAGTGGCTCACACCTGTAATCCCAGCACTTTGGGAGGCCAAGGCTGGTGGATCACTTGAGGCCAAGAGTTCGAGACCAGCCTGGCCAACATGGAGAAACCCCATCTCTACTAAAAATACAAAAATTAGCCAGGTGTGATGGCACACACCTATAATCTCAACTACTCGGGAGGCTGAGGCATGCGAATCGCTTGAACCTGGGATGCGGAGGTTGCAGTAAGCCAAGATCACGTCACTGCACTCCAGCTTAGGCGACCCAGAGCTAGACTCTTATCTCATAAAAAATAAAAATAAAATAAATAAATAGATAAAGTCAAGATTCCAGATGAGTTGAAAGAAAAGATACATAATGTTATATTTCTTAAGCTAGGTGGTATGTATTATATACTGGTAATTATTGTTTTGTTTTGTTGAGATGGAGTCCCACTTTGTTGCCCAAGTTGGTCTTGCAAATAATTATTGTTTAATTATCATTTAAAATGTGCACAGATATTATATACATTCTTTTACATGTATATTTCATACACAGAAGGTAAATAATTTATCAAAATGAGTATCTGTTCAAAATGTTCATTTCCCTTCTTCGATAAATTTTTGAAACAGCTAATTTTTACAAAATTTTTCCTAAATTTGTTTAGTCAGAAATTTTGAATTCACCCTACTTATCTTTATTACAGCACATTAAAGATACCACAATGTTAACACAGCTAGCTTTATTTAAACTTATACATGCAGAGCACCTTACAGGTTCAAAATCACTTTCATGTACCAACTCACTTAGAGAAGGACAACTATCATATGAGAAAAACTGAGATACAAAAAGTTTGACTGACTTGACCAAGGTCACAAAGCTGATAAAAAGGTTGAACCAAAGTTGAATTCAAGTTGCTCGCTAAGACTACTCTCATCCAGTTATTTGCCTTATACTTCAATATCTCCAGAGTAACATTACTGTAGCAAGTCAATCTCCTACAGGCAAAGGCTGCTAGTAGATAGTAAATGTACTGCTTTCCTATTCTCCAAGAAATTGCCTATAACTCTCAAAAAGTTTGAATGAAATGAAGATGAAAAATAGATATTCTGCAACATGGAGAGAAAGCTTGAGAACAGAGCAATGACTATTGGGTTAATCCGGTTCTAAGCTTCAAACTCCTAGTTCCAGGTGGCACCACCTGCAAGCTAAAGATGAGATTCTGAAGGTAAAAGTTTTTCTAAAAAACCTTTAGACTAAAACGTCTATTCTCCATCCTTCCTTTTTGCCAATTTTACAGGAACCTGAATGAAGGAATGCTTTAGATTGAAATAATGCGTACAAAGCTCTGTGCTTTGTTGTAAATGCTGAAGCCACTAGAAGGGACTGGAAGTGAAGAGAAGTGGTGCAGCAGAAATGCAATTTAATTCAGAAACATCTGGAAAGACTTAGAAAATGGAAACAGATGCAAGGAGGATACTGTTACGAAAAAAGGAATGAAGAATTGCTGGATTTCTACTTTAATAGTGATAATTTGATATTCTGTTTTCATCCATGCAACAGACTTGAAACAAAATAAGCAACTACTTAAGAGAAAGTCAGTGGTCCTGATGAAAAATAAAGGTAAAGTTGCCTCTGTAAATCAAACTGTTCTTCAATAGAATTATGCCTTGATCAAAAAATTTTTTAAAAATATGTCTAATAAGTGTTTTCATCCTTGGCTTGGCCAAAGAAGGACATTTTATCATAAAGTATATTTTTAGTCACTTCCTAGGCATTAGTTTTCTTCTATTTTACCCCAACTCTTAATTTAAAATGATGTCGATAATTTGCATCTGTCACTGAAAGTCAAACCTTTTCTTCCTGCAGAAAAGCAGGTGTTCTAAAGAATTCATAAGTACAAAAATAGTCATTAGTCAGCTTGATAGAAAGACACCAAAATGACAGCTACCTTGTCTAAGTCCAGCAGCCCCAGTCTGCATTTTATTGATATTTTCTGATCAACATTCTCCTTCCATAACCTGTCTTCTGTGTGAGGAAACAAAAAGTCCCTTTTGTTCTTTAACAGAAATCGTCAATCAATGAAAACCAATAAATAGCTATGCCAAGATTCAAGTACACAGCGTGCTAATCAAACATTCACATATAAAAGTTTTATTAATCCATAGATTCTTTCAAAAGAGAAAAAAATTATGCATGTTGGTGAAGATAGTGTAAAAGGCAGAAAAATTAAAATAGCTGATGCAACAGGGGTATCACACACTTACAGTGAATGTACACCAGTAATCCCAGCACTTTGGGAGGCCGAGGCTGGCACATCACCTGAGGTCAGGAGTTTTTGTTTTTGTTTTTGTTTGAGACGGAGTCTCACTCTATCGCCAGCCTGGCCAACATAGTGAAACCCCATATCTACTAAAAACACAAAAATTAGCTGGGAGTGATGGTGAGCACCTGTGATCCCAGCTACATGGGAGGCTGAGGCACAAGACTTGAACCTGGGAGGTGGAGGATGCAGTGAGCCAAAATCACACCACTGCACTCCAGCCTGAGCAACAGAGAAAGAAAGACACTGTCTCAAAAAAACAAACAAAAAAAAAAGTAGCAACTTTAGGCTAAAAAAAAACAACCTACATTACTTTGCATTTTAACTTCTCTGATATGCTGTTGTGTATGATAATTTAAAAAAATTTTTAAAACCTATAGTAATTCAGACCTGAGCTACAAAAGAAGAAATCAAATTTGTTTCTTCAAAAACTAAAAAATGAGTCCAGGTACCCATGGCTCACACCTGTAATCCCAACACTTTGGGAGGACTGCTTGAAGTCAGGAGTTGGAAGCTGCAGTGAGCTAGGATCGCACCACTGCACTCTAGCCTAAGTGACAGAGCAAGACTCTGTCTCTATTTAGGAAAAAAAAAAAAAAAAGGCACCAAATACTTCCACAACTGAGAAAATGAAATAATAACTATGTTTGATTCCAGGCCAATTTTATTATTGGTCTTCAATCAAAAGGCAACATGTCATTGATAGAAAAGCGTAACTTTATAAAACAAAATAAACACTTTTTCCCTAAAGGAATTAAAGAAACTATCCTATCCTACTCAAATTCCCAGAGCACTCATTAACTGATTTTTAAAGGTAAAGAAAATATCTGTTCATAGAATCACTCAAAGCAAAATTGCTTGGGACTAACCAACATTTAGTGACCTCAAGCTGGGCCTTCCTTACTCTACACTGAAAAGTCTGTCAAAGTCCACATCCACCCTCAAACCCTTGCTTGGTTCCATTCCTTTGTAGTATTAGGTTACTGGGTAGTCAATAGACTCATATTTTAACTGTTTCATACCAAAATGTCAATAATGTATGACAACCTTTAAATAGGCTGTGTTCTGAAGACAACGAGGTATCCCAGTACACCTGACTGCCCTAGAACTTCCTCAGATCACATGAAATAGGTTTCTGCACTTCAAGGGTTTTACACTGCCCGTTATCAATGTCACACAAAACAAAACAAAAAGTACCTCCCAAAAAGATGTTTAACTCTTGCCACAACTGATAGAATGTTCTCAAGGTGAGTGTTTCAAGCACTGTGAATTTTGGAGAGGCTCTGAGGCTTACAGAGAGATAGGCCTTTTACCTACCCTTTTAATATCATATAATTTCCCTATCCATGGAATTGGCCCGATTATATTAACTGATTGGACATTGTAACTAGATCTCAATAATGTTTCTTAAAAGATTTCTATAAATCAATTTTTTTACATAAATAAATGCTATTTTCTACTTCATTTCTTTTACACCATTAGTGGCAGGACACAACAGAAAGACAAGTAAGGGCTTTGGAGTCAGATGCACCCAAGTTCAAATCTTAGCTCTGCTTTGGTCAAGTTGTATGGCCAAAGGTCAGTTGTTTATCTTACCTAAGTCTCAGATCCTTCTTAAGCAAAATGAGAATAAATTTCTCTCTCATTGGGTTATAAGCATTTTGGGAACTAAGAGGCACTGTGCTAAGCATGTTACATTGATTAACATTGAATTTTCACACAGACTTTTATTTAAGGCAAGCAAAATTATCTCCTGCCAAAAAATAAAAAGCATTAACTTTCCTTGGAAAGGCCTTCTTACAAGGTGAGCCCTTGGCTACCACCTGGGAGCTTAGATTCTGTGAGGGGTCTCACCATTCCCTGGTAAAAATGGCTCAAGGTGCCTAAAGTGTGAACACCTGCATTCTTCTGCAAGTCTAGGTCTTCAGTATATGCTACACAGTGTGTGCCTCTGTGACCAGCATCCAGTAATAACCCTATGTTTCGGCAGAGTCTCTGA
Organism: Colobus angolensis palliatus; assembly: GCF_000951035.1. Lineage (NCBI taxonomy): Eukaryota > Metazoa > Chordata > Mammalia > Primates > Cercopithecidae > Colobus > Colobus angolensis. The sequence continues at coordinate 4,020,300 of NW_012111142.1, forward strand.
TGGGCTTCCATGGCAGACGTTTCAGATGTGTGGTCATAATTCACCACTGGAAGATTTAAATGTGTCCTATATGACTCCACAGGGAGAGGACTCGTGGAAGCTTGTGCCTGGTTTCCTCCAGGCTCCACCTTATGCAAGCTTTTCCATGTTGATTTTGCTTTGTATTCTTCACTGTAATAAATATAGCTGCGGGTACAACTGCATGCTGAGTTCTATGAATCCTCCTAGCAAGTCATCAAATCTGGTGTCTTGGGGACCATTTTAGAAACATGGAAGTAAGCCAAGAAGTCATTTGCCCAGGGTGAGAGGTGGATCCAGAATTCAAGCCTTCATCTGTCTGATTCTAAAGCTCACATATTATAGTCCTATGCTCTTTCCTTTCAGAGGCTAATTTGGATGTAGGTTTGTTGAGACGAATTTCTCCAAAGGTAAATAATAGGGAGGGTGTACACCATGTCTTGTGCCACAGCCTAGGGCAGCTTAAGTCATTTCATGAGTTACAGCAAGCATAACATTGACTGGTAATAAGGAACAAATGAGGCCAGGCTGAGGAAGGAGATAAATTGGTTATAGCAAGAAGGCTGAAGAGATTTTGTCTGCCATCAGCTGACATGAGAGGAAAGGAGAAGTGAATACTGCTCTGTCCCCTATGCCTAGGCTTTACCACATGCCCTAGAAGAGACAATAGCTCTGTTGTTCCTAGAGCTGGCTACTCCCTGTTGATAGATGTGAACAGTTGTGCACAGGTGTGTATCAGGAAAAGGAAAACACTGGGATTAACTTTGGATAAATTCTAACGACAAAGCTCAGACTTCAGAATCAAACAGATATGGGTTCAATCCTGACTCTGTGGCTCACCTAGCTGCTGTAACCTTGGGCAATTTCTTAATAGTTTCCATATCTACAATTTGGGAATAAAACTTCAAAACTTTCTAAGAGTGTTTTGAAGGTTACATGAGAATAATGCACATTAAGCAGATAACAATGTCTGGCATAAGTACTTGCTTCTTTGAGCTCTTATGACCCTATGACAAGCATACCCTCTACCTCCTCTTTGATGATCTGAAATAGTGATGATCCCTTCCAGTAAAGGGCGAAAATCAGACTTGGGATTTTTCCAACAATGCCTCAATGGGATTAATCTGGGAAACTCTGCACATCTTACTCTTGTGAAAATTCATAAAGCACGTTAGTATTTTAAAAGCTAAGAAAATTCTTACAGTAAAGAAACCTATCGGATTTTGTTTAAATCTACTTGACCCTTTGTTTTGCACAATAACCACTCCACTTTGCATTTCGGGAAAAAAAAAATGCCACTCCAACAAAAAACCTATTAAAACTTCTAAGGCAGAGGCAGGAGGAGGGAGGGAATACAAAGAAAGGCATCCCAAATTTTTCTGCAATATTTTATTCTTTCTAGGTTACAAAACATTTTTAAAGAATCCTTAAAGAATATTGTGTTGTGCCACAGATGTGTGTGGTTTTTGTTTGTTTGTTCGTTTTGAGACAGAGTCTTCCTCTGTCATCCAGGCTGGAGTGCAGTGGTGTGATCTTGGCTCACTGCAACCTCTGCCTCCAAGGTTCAAGCAATTCTCGTGCCTCAGCCTCCTAAGTAGCTGGGATTACAGGCATGCACCTCCACGCCCAGCTAATTTTTTGTATTTTTAGTAGAGACAGTGTTTCACCATGTTGGCCAGGCTGGTCCCAAACTCCTGACCTCAAGTGATCTGCCCGGCTCAGCCTCCCAAAGTGTTGGGATTACAGGCATGAGCCACCGCACCCAGCCACAGATGTGTTTTAAAGGTCTATAAAATGAACATTCTCAAACATTCTGGTCTCAGAACTTGCTACAGTTTAGATGGTTGTCCCCCCAAACCTCATGTTGATATCTCATCCCCACTGTTAGAGGTGAGGCCCAATGGGAGGTGTTTGGGTCATGGGAGTGAATCCCTCATGAATGGCTTGGTGCAGTGAGTTCTTGCTCTGAGTTCTCTGCAGTGAGTTTACTTAGTGCAGTGAATTCTCACTCTGATTGTTAAAAAGAGAGTTGCCCCCCCCTCCTCCGCCTCTCCACCCCAGCTTCCTCGCTGCCCATGTGATCTCTGCACACACTGGCTCTCCATCTTCCACCATGGAAGCAGCCTGAGGCTTTCCCCAGATGCCCAATTTTCTAGCCAGCAGAACTATAAGCTAAATAAACCTCTTTTATTTTAAATTACCTATCCTCAGACATTTCCTTATAGCAACACTAAATGGATAAAGACAGAACTCCTTTACACTCTTAAAAATTATTAAGGATGGAGGGATAGGAATTACAAAGTAGTACAGGAATCGGCTAGGAGTAATGAATACGCTCATTACCTTGATTGTGGTAATGGATAACAGTTAAATTATATGTGTCATCTTGGCTGGGCTGTGGTGCTGACTGTTTTGGTCAATCACTAATCTAGATGTTGCTGCAAAGGTACTTTGTAAATGTGATTAGCATATACAATTGACTTTAAGTAAAGGAAGATTACCCTCAATGATGTAGGTGAGTCTCATCCAATCAGTTGAAGAATTCACAAACAAAAACTGAGATTTCCTAGAGAAGAAATTCTGCCTCAAGAATGTAACAGAGCTTCCCGAGACATTCTGCTGGCCTGCCCTATAGATCTCAAACACAAGACTACAACATCAACTCTTGTCTGGGTTTCCAGCCTCCTTGCCTTCCCTACAAATTTTGGACTTGCCAGCCCCCACCATGGCATGAGCCAATTTTTAAAAATAATCTCTTTTTAAAAATAATCACACACATATCCTATTGGTTCTGTTTCTCTGGAGAAATCTGGTAAAGATGAATTCACAAACATATACACATGCAAAAATTGGTACTGAGGAATTTTTTAATATTTAATATTTAATGTTAATTTTTATCAATATTTATGTATATTGTGTATATATTTTTAAAAGAGCCATATTTTCCAAAACAAAAAATATTGGCCAGGCGTGGTGGCTCACACCTGTAATCCTAGCACTTTGGGAGGCTGAGGCGGGTGGATCACGAGGTCAGGAGTTCGAGACCAGCCTGGCCAACATAGTGAAACCCCATCTCTACTAAAAATGCAAAAATTAGCCAGGCATGGTGGCACACACCTGTAGTTCCAGCTACTCGGGAGCCTGAGGTAGGAGAATCACTTGAACCTGGGAGGCAGAGGTTCTGGTGAGCCAAGATTGCACCACTGCACTCTAGCCTGGGCAACAGAGCAAGACTCCATCTCAAAATATATATATATTAAATATATATATTTATTATATATTAAATTATATAGTATATATCATATATTAAATTAAATTAAAAATATTAAACAGTCCCACTCTTGCCTATATATATATATATATATATGTAAGTGTGTCCTATATGACTCCACAGGGAGAGGACTCATGGAAGCTTGTGCTTGGCTTCCTCCAGTCTCCACCTTATGCAACCTTTTCCATGTTGATTTTGCTTTGTATTCTTCACTGTAATAAATATAGCTATGGGTACAACTGTATGCTGAGTTCTGTGAATCCTCCTAGCAAGTCATCAAATCTTACATACATACATACACATATATATATATATATATATATATGAGTGGGACTGTTTAGTATTTTTACAAATCTCTTTAATATCTGGCTTAAAAGAAAACAGCTGGACTCATTTGCTTCTGCATTCAATGTGTTACAATATACTGTTTCGGATGAAGTATATGAAGTATATGAAGAATATCTGGCCTCGATCGGATATATAGTTGGAATGGGGAGTGGTGGTTTCTTATACAGTTACAATGTAGAATCTGGAACTATATCAACAAACTTTCAGACACTATTGAAATCGACTCATCTATCTTGATTTTCGAGAGGATCATTTAGCTACATATTATTTTGTCATATCACATACTGGTCTTCACAAAATATTGAGGCTGAATATGGTGGCTCATACCTACAATCCCAGCACTTTGGAAGGCCTGAGCAGGAGGATCACTTCAGGCCAGGAATTCAAGACCAGCCCGGGAAACAAAGTGAGACTGTCTCTACAAAAAAATAAAAATAAGGCCAGGCAGGTGCAATGACTCACACCTGTAATTCCAGCACTTTGGGAGGGCAAGGCGGGAGGATTGCTTGAGCTCAGGAATTTGAAATCAGCCTGGGCAACATAGTGAAACCCCGTCTCTACAAAAAAACACAAAAATTAGCCAGGCACGGTGGCCTGTGTCTGTAGTCCCAGCTACTCCAGAAGCTGAGGTGGGGGATCACTTGAGCCCCAGAGGGAGGCTGCAGTCAGCCGAGATCGCACCACTGCAGTCCAGCCTGGGTGACAGAGTGAGACCCTGTCTCAAAAAAATAAAAATAAAAATAAATTAGCCTAGCTTGGTGGTACATGCCTGTAATACCAGCTACTCAGGAGACTGAGGTAGGAGGACTGCTTAAGCCTGGGAGGTCGAGGCTGCAATAAGATAGGATCATGTCACTGCACTCTAGCTTAGGCAACAGAGCAAGACTCTGCTCAAAAAAAAAAAGAGAAGAAGAAAAGAAAATACCAATTCACAGTTATGCAGACCTTCCAAGTACTGACATATTTCATCATATAATATCAAGACAATCATATTGATTAATATCAATCAACAATCTAATCAGAAATGCCTTTCTTTACTTTTCTTTTTATTTTTTTTCTTCAGACAGGGTCATACTCTGTCGCCCAGGCTGGATGGAGTTCAGTGCCACAATCTCGGCTCAAAGCAGCCTCCACCTCCTCCCACCTCAGCCTCCCAAGTAGCACCATGCCCAGCTAACTTTTGTGTCTTTTGTAGAGACAGGTTTTTGCCACATTGCCAAGGCTGGTATCGAACTCCTGGGCTCAAGAGATGCTCTCACCTTGGCCTCCCAAAGTGCTGGGATTACAGGCATGAGCCACCACGCCCAGCCTTAGAAAGCTTTTAAATATTAGGGAAATGTCAAGCTCATGGTAAAATACAAATTTTCCAAAATTCTACTTTTTGCTTAAGCTCAAATTTTATTGTTGCTAACAAACAGTGTCAGTTGTTTTCCTTAAAATAACATCATCCATTCTCAAGAAAACATCTTCCAAATACCCACGTCTGGATAAACATAATTTTTCTGCAGTTATTTTTATAAAAATAAAAATGCTGTTCCACATAAAAAAGTAGCAGATTCACCTTGCAAATGACTTTCCTTAAGACAACCATCATACTTCAGTACATAGCAAGAATGCTACATAATACTTCCCATTTTGACAATATTCAAAAGACATGCACTAAATGGTCAAAATTTACTAAAATTAATCATTTTACTGCATCATAAAAAAACTTCAATTGAAACGGCATTTTTTTTCCTTTTTGTTGCAAGAACATGGCAGAAAAGAATGAAATGATTACTATAATAGTTTGTGGCCACTGCCTTGTTTTGCACCAAGGCACCAGCAGTTTTAGCCTGCAGCTGCTTTTGTATCATCAGTACAAATGTTAACAGGGTGAAAGGGATAATAACGTCGTGGTATTATTGTAAAAGCTGTTTGGATCTCATAGACCATCTGCAAGGCTCTCAGAGCCCTCCAGAGGCCCACAACCAAACTTTGACAACTGCTGTTCTAAATAAATACTCTTAGGTGCTGAAATGATGAGAGGAACATCAATGGCTCCACAAGCTGCATAAGGTGAAGCAATCATGATCAGAAATGAAGAGCCAAGGAACTTGCCTTGAAGCTGCATTTGCACGGCAAGCTCATTTTTACTTATGTATGTCCATTAGAAGGGATAAATTTATATGTAACTGGGCAATAATCAGTGAAATTTTACATATCATTCTGATTATGGGAATAACTAAAGTTATTTCTGATTTATCATGGCTATTCTATATAATATGGGCTTATTATTAAGTGGCTTCAGAGTCAAATTTCTAAACTAATTTCTAAAAACTAAATGTAGTAATTAACATTTCTTCAATATAAAATTAAGCAGAAACAGTTGCTAATTTTTTTAATAGCCCACTTTCAGTTTAAACACTGCTAAACAATGAAAGGTAGTCATTTAACTTATAAGGCCATAAATTTTAATTCAAGTGAAATTTACCATGTATGATATTGGGACAAACGTTTATAATCGCTATTATCTTCTGATTTTAACATTTAGGCCATTGAAAGACACACTAGAGGAGAATAATACAGATGTTCAAAATGCAATATTCATTAACAACGCTTTTCAATTAAAAAAAAAATTGTCCTCTGATGGAATCATGAAGCATGTCAATTATAAGCAAAACAAACCCCAAAAATGTTGATTTAGGAACTGTTTAAAATAAGACAGCATGTATACTAATAATACTTACAGAATAAACCATTTTTAAGCTATATTTAAATTCTAGTTATTAAGTCATATATCCTGGTAACTCATGTTATAAAATTACATTTCAATTCATACAACTTAAATTTTATAAAACCAAAATGACAACAAGGAAGGTTGACTTACTCGATCTGCTAATCCTCCAGGAACTATAGTCCTCACAACCACGCCACTTGTTTTTCCTCCAACTATACCAAAACCTAGTCCGGAGCCATCATTAATGAGCTCAACCTCTTCAACATGGCCCCAACAAACCTACAAATTAATGGCACATAAGAGTCACAGGATCAGTAATACTCACAGATTCTTAGCTTTCCAATACAATCATTACCAAAGTAACATTGCAACAAACTGAACATTCATACAATTAATCAAGGCAATGTTCTACAGGCTAAGACATACAGACAGAGATAATCATATGGTCCCTGACCGCAGGGATCTTATAATCCAGTAGAGAGAAAGTAAAACACAAATAATTAAAATACAAGGCAGAATATTGGATCATAAGGCACTAGCCCTAAGAGCACAGGAAACATTTCTCACTCCTCACTCTACACTGGATATCCAGCACAGTGCCCAGCACATAGTAGGGACCAGTAAATACATGTCTGCTTCAAAGAGAATCACAAAATATTATAAAGACTTTTTACAGGGAAGGAAGAACATGAAGTCAAAACCAATGAAGAATTACAGAAAACTTCAAGGAAAAGGGGCATTTAAGTTGCACTACAAAAGAAGACATTCAAGCAAAAAGAAAATATAAGGGCAAAGCTAGGCCAGATAACAAAATGGATGAAAGATATGATCAAAGGGTTGGATTTAACTGGGTAATCAAGTGGAAATAGTTAAAGGTTTTAGAAGAGAAATGACAGAACCAAAGAAGTGGTTTAAGAAAATTCATCTTGCAGCAATGAGAAGAATCTAAAATGGTGGTAGGACACAAAGTGGAGAGACTAATTTAGGAGACTCTTATGAGGGAGAGGAAAGGTAGGCCCCACTGAAGATATTAGCAATAGGACTATACAAATCAGACTAAAAGACATAAGCATTTCCCCTCTAACTAGCAGGTTTCCATGAGAAATGGGCATTACTTCACATAATCCAACTGCAGAACAATAGCCTCCCTCTCAAGATCATTAGGGCTTCCTTCCTTCCTTCCTTCCTTCCTCCCTTCCTCCCTTCCTCCCTCCCTCCCTTCCTCCCTTCCTCCCTTCCTCCCTTCCCTCCTTTCCTTCCTTCCTTTCCTTCCCTCCTTTCCTTCCTTTCCTTCCTTCCTTTCCTTCCCTCCTTTCCTTCCTTTCCTTCCTTCCTTCCACAAGGTCTCACTCTGTTACCCAGCTTACAATGCAATGCATGATGAGAGCTCATGTCAGCCTCAAACTCCTGGGATCATCCATCCTGTAACCTCAGCCTCCCAAATAGCTGGGACTACAGGCATGTACCACCATGCCCAGCTAATTTTTTAATCTTTTGTCGAGGTGGGATGTTTTTGTTTTTTGTTTTTTTGAGACAGAGCGTTACTCTGTCACCCAGGCAGGAGTGCAGTGGCATAATCTCAGCTCACTGCAACCTCCACCTGCCAGGTTCAAGCAATCCTCCTGCCTCAGCCTCCCGACTAGCTGGGATTACAAGCATGTGCCACCACACTCGGCTAATTTTTATATTTTTAGTAGAGACAGGGTTTCACCATGTGGACCAGGCTGGTCTCAAACTCCTGACCTCAGGTGATCTGCCCACCTTGGCCTCCCAAAGTGCTGGGTTTACAGGCATGAGTCACTGTGCCTGGCCATAGTGGTCCAAAGTGCTGGGTTTACAGGCATGAGTCACTGTGCCTGGCCATAGTGGTGGGGTTTGACTGTGTTCCTCAGGCTGGTCTCAAACTCCTGGTCTCAAGCGACCCTCCTACCTAGGCCTCCCAGAGTTCTGGGATTACAGGTGTGAACCATCATACCCATCCAGTTTTTCTATTATACTAAATTGCAAAGTTACTATGCAGTCTTAAATAAAAAGCATTATTGGAGGGCTGGGTACAGTGACTAAAGCCTGTAATCCCAGCACTTTGGAAAGCCGAGGTGGGCGGATCACGAGGTCAGGAGTTTGAGACAAGCCTGGCCAACACGGTGAGACCCCATCTCTACTAAAAGTATGAAAAAGTTAGCCGGGTATGTTGGCACGTGCCTGTAACCCAGCTACTTAGGAAGCTGAGGCAGGAGAATCACTTGAACCGGGGAGGTAGAGGTTGCAGTGAGCCAAGATCACGCCACTGCACTCCAGCTTGGGTAACAAAGCAAGAATCCATCTCAAAAAAAAAAAAAAAAGCAATATTGAGATTAATAAATTCATGTCTAGAACATCTACTATCTGGAAACAAGAAAGTTTGCTAAAATAATATGCCTGACTTAGTATTAGCTGATAGCAGCCAATATTCACAGAACATGTATGCAGCACTAGGCACGGTGCTTAGTGCTTCACATGCCTTCTCATTCAGCCTCACAACATCTCTGAGAACTAGACGTCATACCTTCAAAGGAAGGCATGAGGTAAAGGAATCTGCCTGGTATGACACCACTAGGATATGGGAGAAATGGACTTGAATGCATACAAGCCTGACTCCAAAGCCCTTGTTCTTTATACGTTAAACAATTCCCCACTTTATTCACTGTATTTATTATGTAAATTCTGCTGTATAAATATTGCTGATTACAATAGGGAAAATGCCTATACATTAATTTTTGTTGTGACCTTGTATTGTACCGAGACAGTCTTATTTTTTCTTTTGTCCCAATGAATAAAAATTAAATAAATCAGCTAGCACTTAGTGTTATAAGAAAATAAGATCTATTAGCTTGCATTCTTACAGCAAGCCAAAATCTGTAAAACGTTAAAAAGCAAGTTCAAGGGTTCCCAAAAGAGACATATACTTTTATTCTTTAAAATTGTTCCACATGTGTCTTTACATGAAAAAAAGCCTGCTATAATTTTGCAATATCAATAATCGGGTCATAAATTCCCTCATAATTTTCAAAAATAATATTTTTCAAATAAATAATCAAATCTTACTTTAAACACTCAACAGTAAATCTCTAATAAAAACTCTCAATTAATTGGCTACATCACCAAGGAACACAAGACTCTCCATCACTAAATAAATTACACCTAATACTTCAATTTGGCCTCCATATTAAATAATAATCTTCAACAAAGAGACCCACAGGACATTGAAAAGAGAAAAAAAAAAACCTTCATGAAACATCTTGTTTAAACAAGTTAATGCTGCACTCAGAGATATGATCATCTTTTTTAACTATGAAAAGTAAAATGGGCCAGGCACAGTGGCTCACGCCTGTAATCCTAGCACTTTGAGAGGCCGAGGCAGGTGGATCACCCGAGGGCAGGAGTTCAAGACCAGCCTGGCCAACACGATAAAACCCCATCTCTACTAAAAATACAAAAAAAAGAAATAACTGAGAGTGATGGTGGGCACCTGTAGTCTCAGCTACTCGGGAGGCTGAGGCAGGAGAATCACTTGAATCTAGGAGGCGGAGGTTGCAGTGAGCCAACATCTGGCCACTGCACTATAGCCTGGGCAACTAGAGAGAAACTCCATCTCAAAAAAAAAAAAAAGAAAAAGAAAAGAAAAGTAAAACGACACCTTCTAAATGTCTTCACACTTCTTACAATCAATGGCATTATTCAAAATTAAGTATTTTTTCAAATTTGCAACTCACTGTTTCAGGCAGAGTTGTATCAGTTAGGCTGCTAGAAGTACTGCTTTTTGTGTGGATTGGTTCCCTGGCCACAATCAGTTGCAAAGATCCAGTGGTTTGTTGTAATAATGCAATTGCTTGCTGATGGGAAATGTTCTGATCCAATGGTGTGTGATTAACGGCCAATATTTGATCATTTTCCTTTAATCTCTGATCCCTTAATCATGTAAGAAAAGAAATTTTTGTTTTAAGTGACCTAATAAACTGATTTTTAAAAATCTATTATTCAAGTTAAGCAGTCTGTTGCCTATGGTACTACTTCACTTAGTACATTTATCAAATAATTATTTAATTATATAACAGAGCTCTTCAGAGTGTTTTTCACAGAAGTTATGAACCAATTACCTAATTTGGTAGTGCATCCTTAAACACACGGACACATTTTAAAAGCCATCTGCCTAGAAAAATAAACAAAAACAATCTATAGGACCCCATTGCCAAAGTTGTGCAAGTATGGACACTGTCTCCATTACTGCATAAAACCAAACCTCCTCCCCTTCCAATCTGATCTCTACCCATACCACACTGGGGTAACGATATTTTCAACTACACCAATAACCTCCTCTCACCCCATCTTCACTGTCTACTTGTCCAACATTTATCAATAGAGGCCAAACCCTCCTTGAAAATTCATAGAGATTACTTCCAAATTTATATCTGAGCATGGTCTCACTCTTATTTGCCCAGGTTGGAGTGCAATGGCACAATCGCAGCTCACTGCAGCCTCAGCCTCCCAGGCTCGGGTGATTCTCCCACCTCAGTCTCACAAGTAGCTGAGACTACAGGTGTATACTACCACGCCCAGCTAATTTTTGTATTTTTTGTAGAGATGGGGTTTTGCCATGTTGCCCAGGCTTCTCTTGAACTCCCAAAGTGCTGGGATTACAGCCATGAGCCACTGAGCTCGGCCAATCTGAGCCCTTGTAATCTCTCCCAAGCACCAATCTCCCAACTGCTAACCAGGGTAAGAAGATTCTTTTTAAAAGAAATTAGCAAAATCTGTAAAGAAAAATAGTATTTACTGAGCACTTATCATGAGTCAGGTACTATGTTGAGTGCTTTACATGCATTATCTCACATAATCCTCACAATTTCCTTTTAAAGTACTTAGTAAATTTTACATATTAAAGAATTGAAGTATAGACAAGCCTAGCATCCTATCAAGAGTCAGATTCTGAAGCACAGTCTTGAACTTCTTATGCTAAAGTGCATCCTAAAGATAGCCTAGGACTTACTCTGTCCTGGTTTACTGTATTTGATTTTATTATCTCCCAAACACCACTGATACTCTTCCTCTTCCTGTTTACCCATTCTCACCACAATTCTTGAAGAAACGCTGCATTAGATTTCAGAATAAAGATGCAAAGTCATGGAAACTTATTAAGTTTGAAATCTGAGTTGGGGAGACTAGAATTAATCCCCCATGAATGGAGAATGTGAATTCAAAAATGTATTATCGACTAAGAATTTTATAATAATATACTGCCATTGTTGCTATTATTCTAACACGTGCATTGGAATAGCATACTTATTAAATGAATAATAAACCAAAGACTGGAAATCAAACAGAGACAAAATAAAAGGCTTGCAAATACCCCTTAAAACACAAAAGCAAATACAACATGGAAGATAACATAGACTTGAGAGGCCTCTTAATTGACAATAAGCATAATAAATCAGGTAGAGTGACATGACCACCAAAATGTTGTTATAATCTTAAGAATAATAAACAATATAATATGCAGAATGAGAACTTCAATATTCCTATCCTACTGATCAGTCCGTAGCTAAAATATCATGTTCAACTGTAAGAGAGGGAAATAGTGTACTAGCTTTGCAGTCAGACGGTCTTGGAATCACATCATGGCTTCAGCATTAACAGCTCTGTGACTATAGGTTGACCACTGAATCTCTGAATCTCAGCTTTCTCATCAATAGAACGGAATGATGATACCTATATAGTGGAACTGCTGCCATGGGGTACAGGAGGATATTCACAAAAGGCCTGACAAATGCACAGCAAAAACTAAAGCAAGTGTTAGCTGCTATTGTTACTGTTTTTATGACTAGTTTTTCACTCTCTTTATAATAGTCGTCAGAATTATCAGGAAACAATTAGCAAAGTGAAAATAAACAGCTTCCCCACCTGTCTGCTACACTCCCTGGCTGGACATCCTTCACGAAGATATCAACTTTCCCCATATTTTGACTTCTGAGGGCCACCACACTGAATCCAAGGCCTCCAGTTGAAGGCCGTTCTATATCTATATATTCAATTTGCCGGCCCTAATGAAGGAGCGTTAAAAAAAAAAAAAAAAAAGTCAATGGTATACATTTAACCAACATACTCTGTCTGAAGAACTGAAATTGCTTAGCATAAAAGTAGCTTCCCCTAAGAACCACATAAACTCAGCATTTCAGTAATAAATTATTTCTGGAAATCCTCTCACTTGATTATTTCAGTAGAGCATAAGAGAGAGCATATGCAGTGTTCTGCAACCTCAGGGAATCAGAGGTATTTTCACACTTCATTCACATTATGAGATGAATCCCAAGCTGGATGGAAACTCCTGAGAAAAATGCCTTTTCCCATAGTAAATTCTGAATTACTTTTTTACATTGAACTTCCCTAAATTCTCTTGATGCAAAGTACATTTTAATTTTATTTTTTTCTTTGAGACAGGGTCTCGCTCTGTCGCCTAGGCTGGAGTGCAGTGGCATGATCTCAGCTCACTTCAACCTCTGTCTTCTGGGCTCAAGCGATCCTCCTGCCTCAGCCTCCTGGGTAGCTGGGACTATAGGCATGCACCACCATGCCTGGCAAATTTTTATATTTTTTGTAGAGACAGGGTTTCAACATGTTGCCCAGTCTGGTCTCAAACTCCTGAGCTCAAGCAATCCACCCGCCTCAGCCACCCAAATTGCTGGGATTACAGATGTGAGCCACAGTATCCAGTCGCAAAATATATTTTTAAATGAGGAAAATAAATTAGATATATCAAAAATGCCAGTATTTAGCCTAAGTCAGAACCAGCTGCATTTTACAGGGCTCTGTTTTTAATTCTATTGTTGATTAATTGATATTCTATTTATTAGGTAAATTCAAAAGACTCTGAAAAGGCCACCATTTACATGGGTTCTACCTGTAAGAACAGATAGAACTGTTCTTGTGACAGCCAGGTATTTTATTGCTTTAGTTAATAACTGCACTTATAACATGAGAATTTCATAAATGTAATCAACTAAAAACAGTACCACATAAAAATAATTGTTAGCCAGATGAAAGGGATAGAAGTGGCCAGGCATGATGGCTCATGCCTGTAATCCCAGCACTTCAGGAGGCCGAGGTGGGAGGATCACGAGGTCAGGAGATCGAGACTATCCTGGCCAACGTGGTGAAACCCTGTCTCTACTACAAATACAAAAATTAGCCAGGCGTGGTGACATGTGCCTGTAGTCCCAGGAGGCTGAGGCAGGAGAATTGCTTGAACCTGGGAGGCAGAGGTTGCAATGAGCCAAGATTGCGCCACTGCACTCCAGCCTGGGCGACAGCGCAAGACTCCATCTCAAAAAAAAAAAAAAGAAAAGGAAAAAAAGAAAGGGATAGAACTATAAAGTCAAAAACTAGGACCAGAATATTATTTAATTATCACACCTTTTTTTTTTTTTTTTTTTAGATGGAGTCTTGCTCTGTCGCCCGGGCTGGAGTGCAGTGGCCGGATCTCAGCTCACTGCAAGCTCCGCCTCCCGGGTTTACACCATTCTCCTGCCTCAGCCTCCCAAGTAGCTGGGACTACAGGCGCCCGCCACCTCGCCCGGCTAGTTTTTTGTATTTTTTAGTAGAGACGGGGTTTCACCGTGTTAGCCAGGATGGTCTCGATCTCCTGACCTCGTGATCCGCCCGTCTCGGCCTCCCAAAGTGCTGGGATTACAGGCTTGAGCCACCGCGCCCGGCCAATTATCACACCTTAAACAGATTCTATTTAACACTGAAACTCAAGTTTATTTATTTATTTATTTTTTAAGAGATAGGTCTTGGCTCTGTCGCCCAGGCTGGAGTACAGTCGTGCGATCGTAGCTCACTATAGCTTTGAATTTCTGGGCTCAAGTGATCTGCCCACATGAGCCTTCCAGGTACCTGGAGCTACAGGTGAGTGCCACTACGTCTGACTATATTCTTATTTTTATTTTTGTAGAGATGGGGGGTCTCTCTATGTTACCCAGCCTGGTCTTGAACTCCTGGCTTCAAGCAATCCTCCTGCCTCTGCCTCCCAAAGATTACAGAAAAAAGCCACCTCGCTCAAACCTCGTTTCATTTTTAACGGCACTTGAAGGTCGAGGTGAACATACATAAAACTAACATGTCCAAAATTTTAATTGTTTATTTAATTTTTAATAGGTATCAGGGGCTACAACTGGATTATCCTTCCAAATGTTTTCTAGATTTTCCAAATTATATTAGTTCTAATTTTCATTAATCATGGGTTTTTCTTTTCTTTTTGAGACAGTCTTGCTCTGTCACCCAGGCTGGAGTACGGTGGCACAATCTCAGCTCACTGCAACCTCCGTCTCCCAGGTTCAAGCAATTCTCCTGCCTCAGCCTCCTGAGTATCTGGGATTACAGTTGCCCACCACCACGCCCAGCTAATTTTTCTATTTTTAGTAGAGACAGCGTTTTGCCATGTTGACCAGGCTGGTCTCAAACTCCTGACCTCTAGTGATCCGCCCGCCTCGGCCTCCCAGAGTGATGCGATTACAGGCGGGAGCCAGTGTGCCTGGCCAAAAATCTTATTTTAACAAGAATAGAGATGCATTCCATTAGTCATTGTCGAAAAACTCTCCTTAGCAAGACCTTATCTCAAAAAATAAATGTTAAATTTTTAAAAAAAAAACTCTCCTTACCACACACATGGATACCTTCCTTATGTAATTTTAAGCCAATAAATTTTCAACACACAGGTTAGAAAATGGTGTCAGTTCCTCCTAACAATATAAAAATACAAGCAAGCAAAATACATACTAACACATCTTACAGCAAAAAGAATGAGTATAAGTTCCTTTGTAAAACTAAAACAGGAGAAATGAAGCTAAATATTTCCATGAGAAGATACAACTTTACCTGAGCCATCTGTTGAATGACTGAGTTAAAGTCTTCATTTCCCAACTTTGGGGTCCAAGGAAATAACCCAGATACAGTGGAGTTATTAGAGGGCCTGTGGACATTTCCATTAGTAATGGAACCATCTGTGAACACTAACAAACCTTTCCTAGAAAAATCAAAGTGGGCTGAACAATCTGAGGGTATATGGTTGAGCTGTTGGAGAGAAAAAAGAATCATCAACAGAAATCTATAGAAAAACTGTTTCTAATTATTAAATATATTTTAACCATTACATGGATAATTTGTACATTAAATACATACATGGGAAAGAAATAAGGTAAAGGTAGATCAATCTGTGTATTCACAAGGCTAGCAATTTTTTAAATTTAGTATTACACAAAATGTTTAATAGTTTAAAATTTGTTCTTATTTCCTGCCTTCTACCACTACTTTGTACACTGACATCTTACTACACTTCACATATACAGATGCATCCAGTCATATAACAGTGTAAGGTACTAAACCTTTTTCCATTTATCTATACATTTCCATGTGGGGAGCCACAAAAGATCCACAGGTAGCACATAACGATAATAATAACTGTACTTATTGAGTGCTTGCTATGAGTAAGTACTGTACCAGGATGATTACAGGTATTATCACTTCATTCTTACAACAGTCTGATGAGATATCATTATCCCATTTTGTGAGCATAAAAACTAAGGCACACAAGGGCTAAGTAACTTACTCAAGATTAGCAGTAAGTGAGTCGTGGAGCCACTTAAACTTTGGTAGAAAGAGGAGAATCATGTAATTATAGTGGACATAATTTAAAATATCATTGGTCGATACAACTGTCAAAACAGTAGAATAAAGGTAACATTAAGAATAAATGTCAGTGGTGAAACCCCATCTCTATCAAAAATACAAAAATTAAATGGGCATGGTGGTGCACACTTGTAATTCCAAGTTACTTGGAAGGCTGAGGCAGGAGAGTCGCTTGAATCCCACGGGTGGAGGCTACTGTGAGCCAAGATTGCACCACTGCACTCAGCCTGGATGATAGAGCGAGACTCTGTCTCCAAAAAAAAAAGAACAAATGTTAGGCCAGGTGTGATGGCTCACACCTGTAATTCCAGCACTTGGGGAGATCAAGGTGGGAGGACCACTTCAGGCCAGGAGTTCAAGACCTGGGCAATATAGTGAGACCCTCGTCTCAACAAAAAATACAAAAATTAGCTGGGCATGGTGTCACATGCCTGCAGTCCCAGCTACTTGGGAGGATGAAGTGGGAGGATTGCTTGAGCCCAGGAGGTCGAGGCTACAATGATCCATGATCACACCACTGCACTCTAGCCCAGGCAAAGACTCTGTCTCAAAAAAAAAAAAAAAAGAATGTTAATAAAACCTCAGAGAAAAAATAAAAAAAACCCTAGCTACAGGGATTACACAGTCCAATGCATAAAATATGATTGTGCATATAACAACTGCAAACTATACAAATATAAAGAATTGCTATTAGGATAGGGTAGTTAGTTACATCCACTCTTAGTCCAACAAGTGTGATAGATTTCTGCTGATCTTTGCCAATTTCAGTTGCTACCAACAGCATTCACTATTGTGATATTCTATGACCAAGAGAAATA
Organism: Colobus angolensis palliatus; assembly: GCF_000951035.1. Classification (NCBI taxonomy): domain Eukaryota; kingdom Metazoa; phylum Chordata; class Mammalia; order Primates; family Cercopithecidae; genus Colobus; species Colobus angolensis. The sequence goes on from NW_012111142.1 coordinate 4,037,194, forward strand.
CAGAAAGCTAAACATCAATATAGGCAGTGCTAAAATTAGGGTATAAATTCTGGTCTAAAGAAAGCAATTCACAGAAAGACACACGTGTAGAATTTAATCCTTAATTGGCTATAAACAAATCACTCACAAAAGACTTAATGGGCAAGCATTTTAGTTTATCAGCAAAAACCATTTTTTCCCAAATTTTGTAAATTTTCACTTAACTGTGATAAATTAGATCCAATTACATTTTAAATTCTGCCCAAATTTCATCTATAGTATAGCTACTATTCAAGTTCAGCTTCCAGAATAGGTGATTTAAAAGTAATTTGCCAACCCTGACCCCAAAACAAAGAATCCAAGAAGAGAGTTAAAACAATTTCTGGTTCAATCTCAGCACCAAACAAACAAACAAACAAAAAAATCCCACAACTACTAATTTGCACCCCTCTAAGAAGAGGTGATATATGTCCCTTACTCAATAATGATGTATTAGAGCCTGCAGAGTCCAGATAGTGTGGTAAATGAGTAGAGGAAACACAATTATATATTTAAATACCAGGTATCCTGCTTCCAAGGAACTTTTAATCAGAATATGCATGAAAGACAATAAATATTTGATAATTAAGAGAAGCGTGACTATTGTGCTATAAGGGCATGATCACTTCTTGTTAGATAAAAGACTTCGGCCGGGCGAGTTGGCTCAGGCCAGGCCAGGCGAGGTGGCTCACGCCGGTAATCCCAGCACTTTGGGAGGCTGAGGTGGGCGGATCACGAGGTCAGGAGATAGAGACTATCCTGGCTAACACGGTGAAATCCCGTCTCTACTTAAGAAAAAAAAAAAAAAAAGACTTCACAAAGAAAATACGCCTGGGTGAGGTGGCTCATGCCTATATTCCCAGCACTTTGGAAGGCTGAGGTAGGAGGACTGCTTGAGGCCAATAGTATGAGACCAGCCTGGGCAACATAGGGAGACCTTGTCTCTATAAAAATTTTTAAAAATTAGCCCAACTGTGGTGGCACAAACCTATCCCAGCTACTCTGGAAGCTGAGGTGGGAACATTGCTTGAGCGTGGGAGGTCAAGGCTGCAATGAGCTAGGATCACAGCACTGCATTCCAGCCTCAGTGACAGAGAGAAACCTTGTCTCAAAATAAAAAGAAAATATATTTAAGTTAAGCACTATTTTATAATTTTGAAGATGCTGAGAATTCTCAAAGCATCTGACCTTTACATATTTAAACAAGTACAAAAACCATATTCTAAAACCAAACACAATTTTTTTTTTTTTTTTGAGAGACAGAGTCTCAACTCTGTCATCCGGGCTGGAGTGAAGTGGCATGACCATGGCTCACTGCAACCTGGAACCCCTGGGCTCACACAATCCTCCCACCTCAGACTCTTGAGTTGCGGGGACTACCGGTACACACCACCACGCCCAGCTACGAAAGAAAAAATTGATTATCGACATTTCTAAATTGTCTATGCCAGTGCTACCCACAGGTTATAGGTTACAGGTCCCAATACAGCCTCTTTGCTGAACTGAGTCCTTAAAGATAATTTGTCTTTGTCTATCTCCTCTATCTTTCTTTGATGGTTTCAATATATCAATATAATATATTAACGTAAAACTGATGGGTAACTTACTTGTCCTTTCAGTTGCTTGATGGACTGCTGAAGTGTGAGTATCTGGTTGAAGAGAGGACTCTTTAGTGTCTCATAAAACACAGATAACTTCTCATTCTGTGACGTGTCACCCTTCTCCTGCAATTTCATTTTCAGGCGATCAAGTACCTGCAGGACCTGCAGTTTATCTTGGGTTAAGATGAATAAGTAGAGTAATAGTTAAGTCCCATCTGAGATTCCATTTTAAAATCATTAATTAATTAAATTATGGAACAATATATCCAGTATACCTGTAGCAGGATTTTCAGGCATTTTGAATTATTCCCTTCAATCACTCTTAAAGATACCTAAAGAAAAATTTAAAAATATAAAAGATGAATTTCAATTGTAGATGGCTATAATCCTGTAGAAAAATTTAGGAAAACCTCAAGAACATTCTTTATCAAGACTCCACTCAGTGAAATTCAAATTATAACCACAATGAGGTGCCACTACACACCCATTAAATAATTAAAATTTAAAAACAGACAATACTAAGCATCAAGGCTGTAAGTGCCTGGAACTATTGTACATTGCTAAGAGAAATGTAAAATGTCACAACCACTTTGGAAAATTGGTAGTTTCTCATAAAGTTAAAAATACACTTACTATACAACCCAGCACTTCCACTCACAAATACTTACGCAGTATTCATGAAAATATACGCTCACAAAAACGCCTGTACATGGAAGTTTATAGCATTTTTATTTATAAAAACCCCAAAACTATAAAAACCCCAAGTGTCTAGAAACAGAGGAATAAACAAATAATGGTATATAATATTCAGAAATAAAAAGGAAAAATTACTGATACACACAAGGATAAATCTCAAAAATTGTATATTGAAAAAAGAAACCTGACCCAAAAAAGGCACAAACTGCACTGTATGATTCCATTCATATGAAGTTCAAGTACTGACAAAACTAATCTACAATTATAAATTAATTTACCTGGGGCAGGGTGATAGGGAGTTGACCATGACAGGCTTCAGAACATGCTACTCTCAAAACATGACATCTTGGCATGTTGCATATTTTAAGCTGAAGGAATCTGAGAAACAGCAGGTGCAGAAAGGACTTCCCCTGAAGCAGATCATAGGATCCTGGTGTGAGAGGTGTCCTCTCTATACCCAGAAGATAGCAGCATCTTAATCTCAAAAGACAGAGTGGCTAGGTGCAGTGACTCATGCCTATAATCCCAGTACTTTGGGAGACCGAGGAAGGAGGATCACTTGCGCCCCAGAGTTTGAGGCCAGCTTGGGCAACACAGTAAGATCCTGTCTCTACAAAAAATTTAAAAACTCAGCCGCGCATGGTGGCACATACCCGTAGTCCCAGCTGCTCAGGAGGCTGAAGCAGGAGGATCACTTGAGCCCAAGAGGTTGAGGCTGCAGTGAGCTATGAACCACTGCACTCCAGCCTGGGGAGAAGAGTGAGACCCTGTCTCAAAATTTAAAAATAGAAATAGAGGAACACCCAGAGGAATCTGAACAAACAGGCCTTTTTAAGTTTTTCCCAGTTTACTCCTCTTAGCTCATATCCCTTTCTGTCCTATCACATTCCACAACTCTTCCCTTCTTCATCAAACCTAACTTAAAAACACTCAGGTTTTACTGTTTCTTTGGGTCTTCACTTCCTTATGAAGGCTCCCATGTCACATAAAACTTATATTAAACAAGTTTATATGTTTTTCTCTTGTTAATCTACCTTTTATTACAGGGGCCCCAACTGAAAACTTGGAAGGGTAGAAGCTAAAGATATTTTCCCTCCCCTACAATGGGAAGGGGTTCAAGGAAGCTTTTTTGGCGTGATGGAAACATTCTGTGTCTTGAAGGGAGTACTGTTTACACAGATGTATATATTTATCAAAATTTATTGAACCAGGCCAGGCACAGTGGCTCACTGTGATCCCAGCACTTTAGGAGGCCAAGGTGGAAGGATCACTTGAAGCCAGGAGTTTGAGATCAGCCTGGGCAACAAAGTGAAACCTCATCTCTACAAAAACAAAAAAAATTAGCTGGTGTGGTGGCTTGTACCTATAATCCCAGCTACACTGGATATTGAGGTGAGAGGATCACTTGAGCCCAGGAGGTCAAGGTTGCAATGAGCCATGCCACTGCACTCTGGCCTGGGTGACAAAGGGAGACCCCATCTCAACAAAAAATAAAAGAAAAATTCCCGAGCTGTACAAATGATCTCAGACTCTTACTAGTCATTTATAGCTCAAAAGAAATAACAGGTATTCTGTGGCTCACACCTGTAATCCCACACTTGGAGAGATCCAGGTGGGTGGATCACCTGAGGTCAGGAATTCAAGACCAGCCTGGCCAACACAGAGAAACCCTGTCTCTACTAAAAATACAAAAATTAGTCAGGCGTGGTGGCGCTCGCCTGTAATTCCAGCTACTCAGGAGGCTGAGGCAGGGGAACTGCTTGAACCTGGGCGGTGGAGGTTGCGGGGAGCCGAGATCATGCCACTACACTCCAGCCTAGGAAATAGATCCAGACTGTTTCAAAAAAGGAAAAAAGAAACCACTCAAAGTGGCATTCTCTATGGATAATGTTTCCTTAATTCCAGTGATTTGATGAAATTAACCTAAAATGTAACATAATTAAAAACTCAAAAGGCTAGCAAAATCCTTTACTATATGACCAAAACGAGACATTTTCAGTGATCATTTTTACTAGTGATACACACTTGTAATGAACCATCAAAGAAATATGAGTATTATACAATCAAAATTTTCTCACATCAACCTGGATATGGTGGCTGAATGAGATCTTTATCTTCTAATTCAAGATCATTAAGCAAAAAAGCATATTGAAAACCAGTAAGGGATGCCATTGGCATTGATAAAAGGTCTAAGTATTCCATCCAAATGTTCACTGGATTCAATGGGAATACCAAAAGAAGTACTGAATAGAACATCAAAGAAATACTTCTGATGTGCTCAGCATCTCAACTGTACAACTCATACAATTACCCAGTGAGAGGTAATTGTGAATAACAAAAGAGCAGTCATGACAGCACTGTACTCTCATATAGCAGCACACAGCCCAACAGGACTGACAGGAGAGGTCTGCTGGTCATTAACACATCAACCTCTCTAAATCAAAGAATGCAAACTAAAACAATAAGATGACATTTTATTTACTGCCAAATCTCAACTGACATTTATTGATTTATTTGAGATAATAATAGTTTATACTCCAAATGTCATGAAAAAATAGGTGGAAATAAAAATTTGCACAATGTATACTGACACTGCTAAGTTGTCCTAAAAGAGTGTGTAATTTTTACTTCTGAGTGTCACTCTGAAATAAATACTGGCAAAGGGGCACAAAGATGTGTGTGCAAGGGTATTTACTGCATTTTTAATAGCAAAACTCCTGGAAAAAGTAAATTATCAAAAGCAATCAGCTCGGGCACTGTGGCTCACGCCAGTAATCCCATCACTTTGGGAGGCCAAGGTAGGTGGATCACTTGAGGTCAGGAGCTGGAGAACAGCCTGACCAACATGGTGAAACCCCGTCTACTAAAAACACAAAAATTTGCTGGGCGTGGTGGCAGGCACCTATAATCCCAGCTACTTGGGAGGCTGAGGCAAGAGAATCACTTGAACCCAGGAGGTGGAGGTTTCAGTGAGCTGGGATTGTGTCACTGCACTCCAGGCTGGGCGACAGAGCGAGACTTTGTCTCAAAAAAAAACAAAAAACAAAACAAACCAAAAAAACCAGCAATTAAAATGATGAAATAGGTCTGAATGTATTGAAAAGGGAATGAGCGGGGAAAGGGTTAACAGCAAGCCTGTGGCTCACTCCTTCAGCTGCAGGGATGTCCAATCTTTTGGCTTCCCTGGGCCACACTGGAAGAGGAGGATTGTCTTGGGCCACACATAAAATACACTAATGATAGCTGATGAGCTTTAAAAAAAAAAAAAAATCTCATAATGTTTAAAGAAAGTTTATGAATTTGTGTCAGGCTGCATTCAAAGCCGTCCTGGTTGGACAAGCTTGGGGGATTCCCTGCATGACAGCTGACTTCCTAGCAAACATGATAAAGGTTTGTAATAGATAAGAAAGGGTCTCTTATTTTAAAATATCAGGATAGATCTGGTCTCCCTTAATTGCCTTCTGTAAAAAATCTAAGAATTTATGGATGTCTGGGGCATGGCTAGCTGGAAAACAGGAGATAATCACAGGCATTTTCTATTTGTGTAACTAAGAGAATAGAGAACTAGAGATTCCCCTTAGTAGGTTCAGTGGCTTTGGAGGCTGAAGCCAGAGAATTGCTTGAACCCGGAAGTTCGAGGCTATAGTGAGCTATGATTATGGCACTGTACTCCAGCCTGGGTGACAGAGGGAGACACTGACTCTTTAAAAAAACTTGACATCATATCTAAAATGTTGAACCCTACTTTTCTACTTAACAGGAATGTTTACCTATGTAACAAAAAAGTCTGTATAATGTGTCTGTATTATTATACGAATTATGTATCCTGATTTACTTAACCATAAAAAAAAACAACAAAAACAACAAAAACGAGAGATTCCCAAAACAGAAAAGGCTTTCTTTAGGAAAAACATTTGTTAATCCAAAGCAAAAAATTGTGTCCCGAGGTTGAATTTTACTTCTGTAAACAAATTAAGAACTACAGTAGGGCTGGGCGTGGTGGCCCTACCGTAATCCCAGCACTTTGGGAGGCCGAGGTGGGCGGATCACTTGAGATTAGGAGTTTGAGACCAGCCTGGCCAACTTGGTGAAAACCTGTTTCTACCAAAAGTACAAAAATTAGCTGGGCGTGGTGGTGGGTGCCTGAAATCCCAGCTATTCGGGAGGCTGAGGCAGGAGAATTGCTTGAACCCAGAAGGCGGAGGTTGCAGCAAGCCAAGATAGTGCCATTGCACTCCAGCCTGGGCGACAAGAGCAAAATTTCATCTCAAAAAACAAACAAACTATAGTAACTCTATCATAAATACATGAAGAAGTGACTTCATATCAGTCATATATAACTGTTTTCAGTATGTTGATACTATGTCTGAATGTAGAAGAAAGTGAAATTCTTTGGAAGTTGTGCCTGCTGGCTGGGGGCTCCTCCAGGAAGGAATGCTCATCTGTGTCTGGCTTCTGCCTCTAACCTCTGAATCATGAGTAAGGTTTGGAGTTGGGTAAGATTTCACATTCATATGAAGATGCTTTGACAATTCAGCCCTTTGCATTAACACAGAGAAGTTATCCAATATGCACAACTGAATGAGGAAGACAGAGTTTCAGAATGAGTGCATTATTTTCGCATGTTTGTAAGGAAAAAAAATGTGTGTGCGTAGGTTTCTAGAAGAAGAGTTAAGCCAAGCATGCTGGCATGTGCCTATAATCCCAGCTACTCGGGAGGCTGAGGTGGGAGGATCACTTGAGCCCAGGAGTTCAACATCAGCATGGTCAACATAGCTAGACACACATATCAAAAAAAAAAAGAGATTTAGAAAGATAGTCAATGTAGTAACAGTGATTACTTCTAGAAAGTAGATGTGAGGACGGAGAGATTTAAAAATTAAACTTTCCATTTTACAACTTTAAATGCTGCAGGTATTAATTTTATAATTTAAAAACTAGGGAGCCAGGCGTGGTGGCTCATGCCTCTAAACCCAGCACTTTAGGAGACGGAGGCAGGTGGATCGCTTGAGCCCAGGAGTTTGAAACCAGTCTGGATAACATGGCAAAACCCTGTATCTACATAAAATACAAAAATTAGCTGGGTGTGATGGTGCACACCTGTAGTCCCAGCCACTCAGGGGGCTGAGGTAGGAGGATTACCTGGGTTCAGGGAGGTTGAGGCTGCAGTGAGCTGAGATAGCACCACCATATTCCAGCCTGGACGACAGCATGAGACTCTGTCTCAAAAAACAAAATTAAAAATAATGAAAAATAGGGCCCAATGCAATGGCTCACACTTGTAATCCCAGCACTTTAGGAAGCCAAGGTGCAAGAATTGCGTGAGTTCAAGCAATTCAAGACCAGCCTGGACCCAGTATCTACAAAATCTATATCTATAGTGAGACCCAGTATCTACAAAAAATTTTAAAATTAGCCAGGCCTGCTAACACATGCCTGTGTCCCAGCTACTCAGGAGGCTAAGGTGGGAGAAACGCTTGAGCCCAGAAGATGGAGGTTGCAGTGAACCATGATTGCACTACTGTACTCCAGTCTGGCAACAGAGCAAAATCAGAAAAAAAAAGTAAAAGTGACAAAAAAAAATGATGGCTATGACAGTCTGCAAGCCACACAGTGGGATAATTGTACTATAAGGCATACACACACAATAGCAGAGCAGAGGTGTGTACCATGTGCTAAGAAAAATCATAAAGAAAGAGTGACTAACACTACCTAAAAAGTTTAGGAATACTGGAATGAGAACACAACAGAAAACTCTCTCATTGTAAATTAAAAAAACAGTCCGGGCATGGCAGCTCACGCCTGTTCCCAGCACTTTGGGAGGCTGAGGCGGGCAGATCACGAAGTCAGGAGTTCGAGATCAGTCTGGCCAATATGATGAAACCCCATCTCTACTAAAAATATAAAAAATTAGCCAGGCGTGGTGGCGTACACCTGTTGTCTCAGTTACTTGGGAGACAGAGGCGAGAGAATCACTTGAATCCAGGAGGAAGAGGTTGCAGTGAGCTGAGATCATGCCACTGCACTTCAGCCTGGGTGACAAAGCACCACTCTGTCTCAAAAACAAACCAAAAAAACAGGCCAGGAGTGGTGGCTCACACCTGTAATCTCAGCACTTTGGGAGGCCAAAGCATGGGGATCACCTGAGGTCAGGAGTTCAAGACCAGCCTGGCCAACATGGTGAAACCATCTCTACTGGCCAGGGGTGGTGGCTCATGCCTGTAATCCCAGCACTTTGGGAGGCTGAGGTGGGTGGATCACCTGAGATCAGGAGTTCGAGACCAGCCTGACCAACATGCCAAAAATACAAAATCAGCTGGGGGTAGTGGCACATGCCTGTAATCCCAGTTACTCGGGAGCCTGAGGCAGAAGAATTGCTTGAACTCGGGAGGCGGAAGTTGTGGTGAGCCAAGATCACGTCATTGCACTCCAGCCTGGGCGACAGAGCAAAATCCTGTCTCAGGAAAAAAAAAAGAAAAAAGAAACTCTGTCTCTACTAAAACTACAAACGTTAGCTGGGTGTGGTGCCGGGCACCTGTAATCCCAGCTACTCAGGAAGGTGAAACAGGAGAATCATTTGAACTCAGAAGATGGAGGTTGCAGTGAGCTGAGATCATACCACCGCACTCCAGCCTGGGTGACAGTGCGAGACTCCATCTCAAAAAAAAAAAAAAAAAAAAAGATAAGGTAAAATAGCAAAAGTAGAGTGACCATCAGTCCTCATTTGCTCTTGACAGCCTCAAGTCACAATTTACCCAGCATCATTATTAATAGTGCTGTATTTCACTCTCTTCGCTCTCCAAAGTGTCTCGGTTTAGGCCTGGCGCAGCGGCTCATGCCTGTAATCCCAACACTTCGGAAAGCCGAAGCGGGCGGATCACTTGAGGTCAGGAGTTGGAGACCAGTCTGGCCAATATGATGAAACTCTGTCTCTACTAAAAATACAAAACTCTGCCAGGCGTGGTGGCACATGCCTGCAGTCCCAGCTACTTGGGAGGCTGAGGCAGAAGAATTGCTTGAATCTGGGAGACGGAGGTTTCAGTGAACCGAAATCATGCCACCGCACTCCAGCCTGGGTGACAGAAAGAGACTCTGTCTCCAAAAAAAAAAAAAAGTGTCCTGGTTTGAGTAATATATAAGGCTACCCCAGGTTAGTGGTTCTCAAACTTCAGCATGCATCAGAATCACCTGTAGGGCTTGTTATACCAGAAATTGCAGAGTCCCACCCTCAGAGTTTCTGATTCAGCAGGTCTGAGGTAGGCCCTGAAAATCTGCATTTCTAGCAAGTTCTCTGGTGACCCTGTGATGCTCCTAGACCAGAGACCACAACTGAAGAACCACTGCATACAGGTGCAAAAGTGCGTGACTTTCTGTGAAAACAATAACTAGCTTTAAAGGACATAATATAAGGTCTCTAGAAGTAGCAGAAAGAGGAAAAAAGACCACTATTACTCCAAGTATAAACTGCAAACTGATGCTTGACCCATAAAGGCACAGGTATCGAAATTGGGAATGAACATTTAGAAACTTTCCTGCAATATGGCAGAGTAAAATGTCTTACATGTAGTAATAAAAGACTTGGCAGCCAGGTGCGGTGGCTCACACCTGCAATGCCAGTAGTTTGGAAGGCCGAGGCGGGTGGATCACCTGAGGTCAGGAGTTCAAGACTAACATGGAGAAACCCCGTCTCTACTAAAAATATAAAAATTAGCCGGGTGTGGTAGCGGGTGCCTGTAATCCCAGCTACTTGGGAGGCTGAGGCAGGAGAACTGCTTGAACCCGGGAGGCAGAGGTTGCGGTGAGCCTGGATCACACCATTGCACTCCAGCCTGGGCAACAGAAAGTCCGTCTCAAAGAAAAAAAAAAAAAAAAACTTGGCCTTGTTTTGTATGTCTTTTTAAAATTTCATTTTTTCTAATAACTTATTTTACAAAAATATCAGTTCTTGAAAGATTATAGAGTGAGGAGCCTGATCTTTCACCACTGATAGTCTGAGCAGCACTGATTTAGATACAGTAATTTGAAGGGGTCCTTGTAAATAATGCTCAGCAGACTGGTCTTTATCCTTTTAGCAACAGGAAATAATTAAAGGCTTTTAAGTAGGGAAGTACTGAGTCCAGATTTCTATTTTTAAAAGGTAATTCTGATAATAGTATAGATTAGTGGTCTTCAAACTTTTTAAAACACACATTCCCATCAGTAAAAATGTGTTGGCCATGTATCTCAATTTATTTTAAAATAAACACATACTACTATACTAACATATGTTTTAAAACATAACATAGAAACTTGAGGGTAAGGTAAAAATGCTAAAGTTTTATTGTCATCTTCCTAAGCTCTTTTTTTTTTTGAGACGGAGTCTCACTGTCGCCCAGGCTGGAGTGCAGTGGCGCGATCTTGGCTCACTGCAACCTCCACCTCCCGGGTTCAAGCAATTCTCTGCCTCAGCCTTCCAAGGAGTGGGGATTACAGGTGACCACCACTATACCCAGCTAATTTTTGTATTTTTAGTAGAGACGGGGTTTCACTATCTTGGCCAGGCTGGTCTTGAACTCCTGACCTCGTGACCAACCCACCTCGAACTCCCAAAGTGCTGGGATTACAGGCGTGAGCCATCGCGCCCTGCCATCTTCCTAACCTCTTAATGGATCATCTTGCACATTTTGGAGACCACAGGGGAGTATCCCTTGGTAAGGATTAAGGGTAGAAATTGGTTGGCCATCTACCTCTCTTATTTTATTCTATTTTCTTAGAAACAGAGTCTCATTATGTTGCCAGTCTGCATTTGAACTCCTGGGCTAAAGAGATCCTTCTGCCTCAGCCTCTTGAGTCGGTGGGACTACAGGTGCACACCACGAAACCCAAGTATGTGACTCATAATTAGTAAGCTTAAACTATGCCCACAAAGCAGGCCTGGAAAATTACAATTTCATGGTGTAAAGAAATGTCTAGGGAAGAAGATTAAAGCTCTACAAGTACATAAGGCCAGGCATGGTGGCTCATGCCTGTAATCCCAGGACTTTGAAAGGCCTAAGTGGGGCCGGGCGCGGTGGCTCAAGCCTGTAATCCCAGCACTTTGGGAGGCCGAGACGGGCGGATCATGAGCCCAGGAGTTTGAGACCAGCCTGGGCAACATAGCAAAGTCCTGTATCTACAAAAAAAAAAAATTAGCCAGGCACGGTGGCAAAGCTGTAGTTTCAGTTATTTGGGAGGCTGAGGTGAGAGAATCACCTGAGCCCAGGAAATTGAGGGTGCAGTTAGCTGTGATAAAAAAAAGAGTATATGACAAGAGAAGGAAGAAACACAAGTAACTCTGCAACTCACTATCCATCAAACAGCACTCAGGCTAAATGGAACCTATGTCTCACTCAGGGTATGGTCACAGGAAATCTTTGGTCATTCAAACTTTACCTGTTTAGTTAAGAAACCAACAGGGCTTATGGAGGGGGATTTCAACTTTGTTGACATGGTAAAACTGAGTCTAACTTGTCATAGATAGGCTACCTACAATTGGTCACAGCTAGAAATTAAGAAGCCACATTGTACTACTGTCCTCATAGTTGGACCGCCTCCAGAGAAGAACTTTATTATGCTTGGGAGTTTCCACTCCATCATTGATCAAGAGAGTTTGTGCCATGAATTTTTCCTATCTGGTTCACTGTAGAATGTGATTGAAGGAAATTATTATAATATTGTGGCTTTTTAAAACCCAAGGCCTAGGCCAATGCCAATTAATGAAGTATTTGAAGAGAGACAGAAATTTAATTTTAAATTAAATTATATTCTCTATTTTATTATATTTATCATATATATTTTATTAAACTCTTGATGTGATTAAGATAAAAAACTTAATAAATAAAATATATAGGCCAGGCATGGTGGCTCACGTCTGTAATCCCAGCACTTTGGGAGGCCAAGGCAGGTGGATCACCTGAGGTCAGGAGTTCGAGACCAGCCTGGTCAACATGGTGAAACCCTATCTCTACTAAAAATACAAAAATCAGCTGGGCGTGGTGATGCATGCCTGTAATCCCAGCTACTTGGGAGGCTGAGGCAGGAGAACTGCTTGAACGGGGGAGGTGGAGATTGCAGTGAGCCGAGACTACAGTGAGCCAAGATCATACCACTGCATTCCAGCCTGGTGACAGAGCAAGACTTTGTCTCAAAAAGAAAAAAAATAAAATATATATAATAGAATCAAGAATTTAGGCAAAGTAAGGATTCTGCAAAACACGCTTTTTGAGCTCCCAGCACCTCACAAGAATGTAACTCCCCACTGATTTACTAAGATATATGATATGTCTAAGCTGAAATTTGGGGAGAAAAAGATCACTTGCAATCTCTTTGGGAAAGAACAGGTGTTCAGCCTCTAACCGCACCTGCGAATTGGGCAGGTCACCATTAGACCACACATAACTCCCCACTGGGAATTTTCCAGAGCTCATTGAACCAAGGAGTTGGAAGAATCAATGAGCAAGTGTAAATATAATAATATTTATGCTTATCAATATCAAGTGCAAATATCAATGTCAAGCGTAAATATAGTCATGATTTCTGAAGTTATTCAAACATTGAAGCTTTAAGTTTCTAGTGTTTCCTTTGCAGTACAAAGCTCAGGATGTGTCTAATTATCATTCTTTTGTCCTCAAAGTTCAGCATTTAGGAAGTACTGATTAAATGATAAACAAATTTTCCTAGCCAAAGAATAATGGTTGCTCTTCACCAGTACTTCAAATAAATACATCTGCTGCTATACAAATGCAGATTCAAGTCAGGTGTCCTAGCCTTGTGTTCCTACCAAATGACAAGACCTTTTCCCAACACTTTAAATATAAAAATACTATATTTTGGACCACTATATCCCTGGAATTTTGGAAACATACATAAATTCCAGAACAATCCTGACATTGCTTAGGCTTAAGCCTAAGCAATGTTTAAATCCTCCTGATAGTGAACATTCAGGAAATGTTGAAGTTGCAAGACACAACTTTAAATTCAGAATCTGAAATAAAAACTTGTGAATAGTGCTTCAATGAACATAAATACATTTTTTTTAAATGAAATGAAGGCTGGGCGCCATGGCACATGCTTGTAATCCCAACACTTTGGGAGGCCGAGGCGGGCGGATCACAAGGTCAGGAGTTTTTGACCAGCCTGGCCAACATGGTGAAACTCCGCCTCTGCTAAAAATACAAAAATTAGCTGGGCGTGTTGGCAGGTGCCTGTAATCCCAGCTACTCGGGAGACTGAGGCAGAAGAATCACTTGAACCTGGGAGGCAGAGGATGCAGTGAGCCGAGATGGCGCCACTACACTCCAGCCTGGGCGACAGAGCAAGACCCTGTCTCAAAAAAAAAAAAAAAAGAAATGAAAACAGAGTCAGTTTTTCAGAATAATTCATTTAACTCACGCTAATTTTCTCATTAAACTATTCAAAGTTAACCAATGTATATCAATACTCTGCCTATAACTTGGCCACTTTTGTAGGAACAAAGTTAAACTGTTATATGGTAGCCTTCTTTTATTATTTTTAGTTTGTGAGATGGAGTTTTGCTCTTGTTGCCCAGGCTGGAGTGCAATGGCACAATCTTGGCTCACTGCAACCTCTGCCTCCCAGATTCAGGCAATTCTCCTGCCTCAACTTCCCGAGTAGCTGGGATTACAGGTATGAGCCACCACGCCTGGCTAATTTTGTATTTTTAGTGGAGATGGGGTTTTCCCATGTTGGTCAGGCTGGTCTCAAACTCCCAACTTCAGGTGATCCACCTGCCTCGGCCTCCCAAAGTGCTGGAATTACAGGTGTGAGCCACCACACCCAGCCCTTTTTTTTTTTTTTTTTGAGATAGGGTCTCACTCTGTTGCCCAGGCTGGAGTGCAGTGGTGCGATCTTGGCTCACTGAAACCTCCACCTCCCAGG
>NW_012111142.1:4051474-4057760 GCF_000951035.1 Colobus angolensis palliatus
CTCCCAGGTTCAAGCAATTCTCCTGCCTCAGCCTCCCTAGTAGCTGAGACTACAGGTATGCATCACCACACCTGGCTAGTTTTTGTATTTTTAGTAAAGGCGGGCTTTCCCCATGTTGATCAGGCTGGTATTGAACTCCTGTCCTCAGATGTTCCACCTGACTCAGCCTCCTAAAGTGCTGAAATTACAGGCTAGAGACACCACACCCTGTCTGTGGTAGGCTTCTGTATTCTGGTTGGTAGCAGCTTTCTCCAACGAGCAACAATGACAAAAAAATCTGGGCAATTTTCACACTTAGAGGTCTCTGATACATGTAGCCAGTCCCCATTAACAAGACCTGGGCATTCATACTATTCACTAATGATTCGTTTCCACCTCAAAAATGCTGTTCAATTTTACCCATACTGCAGACTGTGCACTCCCAACTTCTCCCCAGAAATTATGGTCATATCAGGAGTCGGGCATGGTGGCTCACGCCTGTATTCCCAGCACTCTGGAAGGCCAAGGCAGGTGGATCACTTGAGGCCAGGAGTTTGAGACTAGCCTGGCTAACATGGTGAAACCCCGTCTCCACTACAAATACAAAAATTAGCCAGGTGTCGTGGTGCACACCTGTAATCCCAGGTATTTGGGAGGCTGAGGCAAGAGAATCACTTGAATCCATGAGACAGAGGAAGCAGTGAGTGGAGATCATACCATTGTACTCCAGCCTGGGCAACAGAGTGAGCCTCCATCTCAAAAAAAAAAGGTAAAATAAAATAAAAAAAAGGGAAAGGGATGCTATGAAAAAAGGTAAAAACAAAGCAAGGAAACATAGATGCCATTGGAGAGAGTTAATTTCATGGGGAAGGGGTTCCACTGTTAGTGACCGTTTAGTAGATAACTACTTTAAAAATGAGAGAATACTTCACATTTTAAATGGAGGGAACATTTACAACCTGACCTTCAACATTCACTTAACATCTCCCTCTTCTACCACACTATGTCCTGGAACTTCATTAGAAACTCCAAAAAACGGGCCCGGCGCGGTGGCTCATGCCTGTATCCCAGCACTTTGGGAGGCCGATGAGGGCGGAACACCTGAGGTTGGGAGTTCAAGACCAGCCTGACCAACATCGAGAAACCCCTGTCTCTACTAAAAATACAAAAATATTAGCCAGGCGTGGTCATGGGAGCCTGTAATCCCAGCTACTCAGTAGCAGCAGTAACAGGAGAATCGCCTGAACCCAGGAGGTGGAGTGGTAAGCCCAGATCACACCATTGCACTCCAGGCTGGGCAAAAGTAGTGACACTCCATCTCAAAAAAAAGCTCCAGAAAATAACCCTAAGGGAGACCAGGCAGAAGCCCTGCCCACCAACCCCTATTGTCAAAGCCACATTTACTAATTATTAATAATGGAAGCTAAAGTGAAATGAAACTGACCTGTCCCTGAAAGCCCACAGACCCAGGCCTAAAAGCTATCCACCAAACCAAGCAAGGCGTGCAGAGGGTCAAAGCAAGGGCAGGACCTTGGTCTGCTTTGGTTCTAAGAGTGCAACCTACATTAGAGAATGTTAATCTCACAGTGGTTCCATTAACTTCTTTGAACTATGAGGCAGCTTCCCAAATGCAAGCAATCAATATAGACGAAATTCAAACGTGAAATTCTTAAAACACACATTGTCCTGGTTTACAATATTATTGTTCAGCAGATTTTTAAACTTTATATAAATTACATCATACTGTATACTTATTCTTCAGCAACTTGCTATTTTAAGGTCAACTTTACATTTTTAAGATTTATTCATCTGTTATCCCAGCACTTTGGGAGGCCAAGGCAAGCAGATCACTTGAGCCACAGTTTGAGACCAGCCTGGGCAACGTGGCAAGACCCCATCTTGACAAAAAATTTAAAAATTAGCCAGATGTGGTGGCACACACCTGTACTCCCAGCTACTTGGGAGGCTGAGGTAGGAGGATCAATTGAGCCCAGGATGTCTAGGCTGCAGTGAGGCATGATCACACCACTGCACTCCACAGCCTGGGCGACAGAGTGAGACCCTGTCTCCAAAAAAAAAAAAAAACCAGGCTGGGGTTGGGGGTGTTACTCATGATGATATAAGCAGTTCCTCCTCAGCCACTGTAACAACTAAGTAACATTTCGACAGAAGGAATACATACTTTCTTCACCCAATCTCCTGTTGGTGAGAATTTAGATCATTTCCTATTGGTCACTAACACAAAAACAGGATTAGAACTAAATGTCTACTTCAATAATCAACTTTTTGCCAGCCGATTCAATAGCCAATTATCGAAATACGGGAAATTCTATAGCCTATGAGCTTTGAAATCTCTGTGGGCCAATTGTTTAAATCTCCCTACACCTCAGTCCCCTTGTTTGTAAAAGCAAGTTAATAAAAATTACTTCATGCCTGGGTACGGTGGCTCACGCCTGTAATCCCAGCACTTTTGGAGGCTGAGGCGGGGGAATCATGAGGTAAGGAGTTCGAGACCAGCCTGGCCAACATGGTGAAACCCATCTCTACTAAAAATGCAACAAGAGCGAAATTCTGTTTAAATTAAAAAAAAAAAAAAGAAAGAAAGCTGAGCATGGTGTTGGGCACCTGAATCCCAGCTACTTGGGAGGCTGAGGCAGGAGAATTGCTTGAACCCAGGAGATGCAGGCTGCAGTGAGCCAAGATAGCGCCACAGCATTCCACCCTGGGTGACAGGGCGAGACTCCATCTCAGGGGAAAAAAAGAAAAAAAATTACTTCATATGTATGTTGAAAAGACTAAAGAGCATAATTTAGAACATTTGGCCTAGCACACGGTACACATTCAACAAATGATAGCTACTATTAGCATCTCTTTTCAATCAAAATGATTTAAAACATGGCAAAACTCCATCTCTACAAAAACTAAAACTAGCTGAGCATGGTAGTGCATGCCTGTAGTCCAGGCTGAGGTGGGAGGAACCCTCGCGACCAGGAGGTCAGGGCTAGTGAACCATGATCATGGCACTGCAAAAGCTAATAATTAAATTATTGTAGCAGAGATTTTAGTGTGTAATCAGTAAGTTAGTTTTGAGAAGACTAAAAAATAAAATGTTTCACCATTGTAGTGAGTACAAGGGAGGAGGTTATAGAGAGGACCTATAATTTGGAGTATTAATCCATTTACATGGCCAGGTGCGGTGGCTCACGCCTGTAATCATAGCACTTTGCGGGGCTGAGGTAGGTGGATCGCTTGAGGTCAGAAGTTCAAGACCAGCCTGGCCAACATGGTGAAACCCCATCTGTACTAAAAATACAAAAAATTAGCCAGACATGGTGGTGCATGCCTGTAGTTCCAGCTACTCAGGAGGCTGAGGCAGGAGAATGGCTTAAACCTGGGAGGCAGAGGTTGGAGTGAGCGGAGATCAAGACACTGCACTCCAGCATGGGCAACAGAGCAAGACTCGTCTCAAAAAATAATAATAATAATAATAAAAGGCATTATACATATAAGAGTGTAACTGCTTTGGTAAACGAAACCCTCTTAAGAATAAACATATTCAGATCAGTGGCTCATGCTTGTAATTCTAGCACTTTAGGAGGCTGAGGTGGGTGTATCATGAGGTCAGAAGTTTGAGACCAACCTGAGCAACATGGTGAAACCCCGTTTCTACTAAAAATGCAAAAATTAGCAGGGCATGGTGGCACACGCCTGTAATCCCAGCTACTTGGGAGACTGAGGCACGAGAATCACTTGAACCCAGGAGGCGGCTCCAGCCTTTGCAACAGAGTGAAACTCTGTCTCAAATAATAAAAATAAGATATTTTAGTTTCCTTTACAAGACATCTGTTCAAAATATTGTGTGTATTGTGCATTTACAGCACATTTCAATCCTAAGTAACCCAATATAAAGTGGCCCATGCCCATATGTGAGAGTGGCTTACCGTAGTAAAGTTTTAATCTATACCTTTTCAGAAAGATTCTTGTTTTGTTTTTGTTTTTCTTCCTCCACCGTGTTTTTAGAAAAGAATTCTTTATCAATTCAGCTTATATGGTCTCTATGCCTTTTCTTAAAGTAACTATCTGAGTAAGAGCACTCACAAACTTGAGTTCTTCCCAATAAAAAAATCACAACTCCATAATTTTACTGGAATTAAACATAAGGGAGGAACGAAAAGCAGGAGAATAATAGCTTACAGATTACGAGATACATTCTTGAACATTATTTTCTTTCAACCTCGCCAAATCTCTATAAGGCAGACCATTTGCAAATGGGACCAGATTCTGGAGGACCAGAATTAAATGACTAGTCAAGCATTACATGGTAAGTGGACCCAATTCCCTGTCTCCAAACTTTACTGGCTGGACAGCTATAGAAACACAAAAAATAAGTGAGCTCCACATCTTCAGTATCGATCTATCCCACTGACTTAAAAGGAAGGGTATTGACAGGCACTAAACTTCTCCCCATTTGCACCAGAACCTAAAATAAGGGCTTTAAAAAAGGCATCCAAATCTACACAAAACCCTAAGGAAAAAAACATAGCAATGGTCATGGAAATACCAAGGCAGATCAGTCCCGTTTCTCAAAAAACTTACCAAGTTGGCTCACCAAGGGGAGCAAAGTCTTAAGTGAACAAATTAAATCCCACTTTGGCTTCCCCAACCTAATGTATTCTTATTAAACTTTAACAAAGCAAGTAAATTCAGACTGCTGGCGGTTCAGTGTAAGGATAATGATTAAATGCTGTTAAGTAAAAATGCAATTGTAAGAACTAGAAAATGCTGAGCCACTGTCTCAGAATCACAAGGTTCTAAATGCGAATTCACTATGAGAACATATATACAGATTTTTCTCTTTAACTTTAAAAATGCAATCTGAAAGAAAATACATCCTAACGTTATTAGTGGTTACCTCTCAATAGTAGATAGTTTGTGTACTTTCAGTTTCTTTTTTTGAAAATTTTCTCCAATTTTTCTACAATGAATATGTTAGCTTTATAGTTACAGAAATATTAATGCATGGCTTAAACTTATTACGGTTTCATTAAATGCAGAAGAGAGCTTAATACAATTTCTATTCAGCTTTAAACACAACTATTTTTCTGATGGGAAACCCATTTTATGTGACCTCCTTGTGATATTGTATATTGGTTTTCATCTGTGGTTCCTGGCTCATAACTCCCATGACTCTTGTTACAGTCTTTTGTTACACTGGTGGGGCGCTTTAGGTCTCAGAAGCAGTTCTCAGAAAACAGAAATCTCTCTGACACTCTCCTGCCCCTCCTTTCATCTGCTCCTTTTTCTCCCCAAGGCAGGAGTCTAATCTTCCCCTACTTTTCCATCTTGAAGCTGGCTGTAAAGAAATTCTCTGGGCTGGAAGGGTGGTTCACGCCTGTAAGTCTAACACTTGCACAGGCCAAGTCGGGAGGACAGCTTGGGACCAGGAGCTCGAGACCAGCCTGAGCAATATAGCAAGACCCAGTCTCTACTAAAAATTTTTTAAAAGAGGCCAGGCGTGATGGCTCACATCTGTAATCCCAGCACTTTGGGAGGCCTAGTCGGGCAGATCTCCTGAAGTCAGGAGTCCGAGACCAGCCTGGCCAACATGGCAAAATCCTGTCTCTACTAAAAATACAAAAAAAAAAAAAAAATTATCTGGTCATGGGGGCGCACGCCCCCACATAGTTGTGAGGCTGAGCCAGGAGAATCGCTTGAACCAAAGGAGGTTAAGGTTGCAGTGAGTGGAGATGGCAGTACTGCACTTCAGCCTGAGCAACAGAGTAAGGCTCTGTCTCAAAAATAAATAAATAAAATGAATAAAAATTTTTAAAAATAAAAATAATTGCCAGGTCTGGTGGCTCACACCTGTAATCCCAGCACTTTGGGAGTCCAAGGCAGGTGGATCGCCTGAGGTCAGGAGTTCGAGACCAGCCTGGCCAGCATGGTGAAACCCCATCTCTACTAAAAATACAAAAATTAGCCAGGTTTGGTGGCAGGCACCTGTAATCCAAGCTACTCAGGAAGCTGAGGCAGGAGAAGCACTTGATCCTGGGAGGTGGAAGTTGAAGTGGGCCAAGATAGCACCATTGCACTCCAGCCTGGGCAATAGAGCAAGACTCTGTCTCTAAATAAATAAATTAATTAATTAAAATAAAAATAATTTTGGCTAGGTGCAGTGACTGACGCCTGTAATCCCAGCACTTTGGGAGGCCAAGACAGGTGGATCACTTGAGGTCAGGAGTTCGAGACCAGCCTGGCCAATATGGTAAAACCCTGTCTCTACTAAAGATACAAAAATTAGCCAGGC
>NW_012111142.1:4057890-4060333 GCF_000951035.1 Colobus angolensis palliatus
CACTGCACTCCAGCCTGGGCAGCAGAGCAAGACTCTGTCTCTAAATAAATAAATAAATAAATATTTTAAAAAATTATCTGACCTCCCTTGTCTGACTGTCGGTCGTAAGACCCCCATAAGAAGGGGTCCTGCCCATATCCTGGAGGAAAGAATGCTACAGAGAGAGGCCAAGAAAAATCTGAACAGATAGGCATTGCTGGGTTTTCCCTACTCCATGCTTCAATTATGTCTACCCAGTGAAGTCTCCATAAAAAGCCCAAGAAAATGGGGTAGGGAGAGCTTCTCAATATCTGAACACATGGAGGTTCCTGGAGTGTGGTATGCCCCTTCTCATACCTCACGCTATGCATCTCTTCCTCTTGTATCCTCTGTAATATTCTTAATAATAAACCTAAATAAGTGTTTTCTTGAGTTCCGTGAGTTGCTCTAGCAAATTAACCAAACCAGAGGAGGGGGTTATATAGGTGGTTAGTCAGAAAGCCAGGGTAAAACAATCTAGGACTTGTGATTGGCATCAGAAGTGGGGGCAGTCCAATGGGATCTGACACTATCCCCAGGTAGACAGTATCAGAATCAAACTGGAAGATGCTCAGTTATTGTTTGATGCAGAACTGATTGCCCCACACATTTATTTGGTCACAGAAATCTTCAGAGATTATTGTAGTGGTGTGAGAGCAGAGGAAAAAGTTTGTGTTTTTCCTCTTACCCCTAATAGGATCTGGACTAGTAAGGGCAAATCTCTTCAGAACTCATTTTATAAGTTCTAAGTTCTATCCGTAAGCATTTCCATATTTATTAACTTTCTTATTATCTTTGTGAAAGTTGCAGATACCAGGCCAAAATCACTTTTTCTCAGACCCAAACAAACTAGAGATAAAGAGCATGAGGGAGAAAGCTCATGCTTGCATGTCTGAGATAAAGATCATCTCAAGAAACTAAAATAACCCCCTAAGAAATTCTTTCTTTAGGAATGCAGTAATTCAGATAAGATAAGATCAGATCAGATCATCTTTTTTCCCTTTTTTTTTTTTTTCTTTTTTGAGGCAGGGTTCTTGCTCTGTCACCCAGGCTGAAGTGTAGTGGTGCAAACGCCACTCACCGCAGCCTCCATCTCCTGGGCTCAAGCAATTCTCCTGCCTCAACCTCCGGACACACCTGACTATTTAAAAAGTTTTCTCTGTAAAGGCAGCCATGTTGCTCAGGCTGGTCTCCAACTCTTGGCCTCAAGCGATCCTCCTGCCTAAGCCTCCTAAGTAGCTGAGATAACAGGCATGAGGCAGGGTGCCAGGCCTGATAAGATGCTCTCCATAACACCTGCCCAGTAATGGCATCCTCAACAATGGCCAACTCTGACTTTGAGTATGCAAAACCAATAAACTGTTTTCAAGCAGCTTATCTGCACTTATTTTGCCAATACAAGTTTCCCTTTACTCCCCCCTCTTACATGCATATATGGCTTGCCAGGGCTGTGCCTCTTGGGCTATAATCCTCATTTCTCATTCCCAAATAAATTCAACATATTCGGAGTGTTTTGTTGCTGTTGTTGTTAACAACATCTTAAAGGCCATTAGGGGCCCTAAAAACATCAAAACTCACTTTAGCTAAAAGGCTCAATCTCACCTAACATTTTCTAATGCTGCAAACAGATTTAAGTTTTTAACTGCTGCCCCTGCCTCCACTTCTCTCAAATAGATGTGTGCAAATTAATTGGCCGCCAATAGGAATTTAGCCCAGAATGTGGTAGTATCATCCTCAGTGGAATCGACATTGTCCTTCAGGGTTTCCAAAGGCTTCTTCATTCATTTAAGAAACACTTGTCGCGCACCTACCAATAGCCAGACCCTAAATGCAGTCGAGAAATAAGGCCCTGAAAGGGGCACCCTCTAAATGGCAGAGGCAAGTCAGTAAACAACAAACTCGAATCCAAAGTGCAAGAGTCACTTGGAAATATGACAAAGTGCCAGGTGAAGGGGTGTTCACTTAATTCGACCTGCGTACGGGACCACTGGGGCGCTTTGGAGGGTGGGAGTGATCTGAAAACGCTTTTCTGAGCTTGATTTAAAAGCAGGAATCCAAGAATTTCCCCTAAGGCTGGAAGCACTTTCCGACAGAACCTCCCCATCTACGCAGCAAGGCTGGCAGAGCCCAGGGCTTGACCGCTGGTTTGGGAACCTCCGCTACGGGACGCGGCCGAGCCCAAGTCGCCCACTCAGCCCGGCTCTGAGCACCCCCTCCCCTTTGTCCCCTCACCCCGTTCCCTCCTTCCACGGCCACCGATGGAGGGAAAGACTCCGCCCACCTCTGGGAGCGAAACATGGGCACCGATCTGGGCGCAAAATCGGATCCGTGCCACCCCCGAATACCAGTGGGCCGAGATTTGAGGCCCGAAAGGCCTGGGGAGGCGGGGCGGCACCCCTCCCTGCCCGCGGCCTCGGCGAGCCCT
>NW_012111142.1:4060878-4063423 GCF_000951035.1 Colobus angolensis palliatus
TGCGGGAGGCGGGCTCCAAGGAGGGAGGACGGTTGCCCTGGATGTTTCTGTGCAGGTGAATTCCTGCAGGGCGCGGGATGGCCAAGGGCCTGGGAAAATTGGGCTGTGGGAGCTGGGGAGCGGATGAGACCGCACTTGGTGGGCACAGCCGGCACTGACGGGGAGGGAGATCCGGACCGACCGGTGTGGTTGGAGGCCTGCGTGGAGAGCGAGACGCAAGATCCAGGAAATTGGGGAGGATATCAATGAAAGCGTTGGGTCAATCCGCTTAACACCCTGCCTTTTTGCCCCTTTCCTTTCTTGTTCTCTCATCCCTCGTTTTCTATATCCGCTGACGCAAAATAAAATATTCTAAAACGTGTAAATGTGGGAGTCATTATTTTCTTCTCATTTAGTGGAAGGAAGAAATCCAGCAGTATTTGCCTGCCGTATGCTGGGTGCTAGCTTATGCAGTATCTCAATTACTCTCTGAAGAAACTAATGAGGAAACCGTGCACCAGGTAGGTTGACTGGCCCAAAGTTTGGAACACAGGCAAGGCATTTTGACTCTAAATACAGTGATGATTTCACTATACATTAATTTTCTTTTATTTGTGTATCACACCTTCGAGAAAAATATACCCCGATGGTATTCTTCCACTCCCCTTAATAACTTTAGACTTTTGATGATAGGGGTTTTACTTGCCTGATACAGTCCACACATTAACGATAAAGAGAATCAATCTTCAGGTATCTTATTCATAGAGTACATACAGTAATTGTTAAACACTGTGATTGACTCTGGGAAGATGTGTAAAATGGTATCCCTGTCCCCAGGAAGATGAGGAATAGATACAAAACAACTACGACATGAAGACTTTTAGACCGGGCACGGTGGCTCACGCTTGTAATCCCAGTACTTTGGAAAGCCCAGCGGGTGGATCACCTGAGGTCAGGAGTTGGAGACCAGCCTGACCAATACAATGAAACCCCATCTCTACTAAAAATACAAAAATTAGCCGGGCGTGGTGGATGCCTGTAGTCCCTCTACACAGAAGGCTAAGGCAGGAGAATCACTTGAACCCAGGAGGCAGAGGTTGCAGTGAGCCGAGATCCTGCCACTGCACTCCAGCCTGGGTGACAGAGAGAGACTCCACTGCAAAAACAACAACAACAACAAAAATGAGCCTGGAGTGGTGCCGTGAGCTTGTAGTCCCAGCTACTCTGTGGGGCTGACGTCGGAGGATCACTTGAGCCCAGGGGTTCAAGACCAGCCTGGGCGACAGAGCAAGACTCCGTCTCAAATAAATAAATAAATAAATAAAATTAAGATCATGCACTTGGTGCATTATAGTTTGCTTCCTTGTTTTAAAAGAAATGTAACACTTGTTAGGCATGGTAAGAAGACACACAATATCAGCATGGTTCCTGTTTTTTAGGAATTAACAAACTACTGAGGGAAATAATGTTAGGCAAATTACCAAATGGAAGCCAGACCTCAGAAAATGAAGAGATCTATTATGTTTTTTGAAAGCCTGGGTTAGAACTTAAACAGATCTTAACTAGAGTCAGATTAATTTAGGTAAAATGGAAAAGGAAAGGCTTTCCAAGTCAGGTGGGCAAAATAAAGAAAGTTGGAAATCAGGTGGGAAAAGGGAGAGGCTCGAAAAACTACCTGTCAGGTACTATGCTTATTACCTGGGTAATGAAATCTGTATATCAAACCCCCATGGCACACAACTTGCCTATGTAACAAACCTGGTTTTGTTGTTGTTTTGAGACAGAGTCTCACTCTGTTGCCCAGGCTGGAGTGCACTGGTGCAGTCTCAGCTCACTGCAACCTCTGTCTCCCTGTTCAAGCCATTCTCCTGCCTCAGCCTCCCGAACAGCTGAGATTACAGGTGCCAGCCACCACACCCGGCTAATTTTTTGTATTTTTAGTAGACATGGGGTTTCATCACATTGGCCAGGCTGGTCTCAAACTCCTGACCTCGTGATCCAGCCACCTCAGCCTCCCAAAGTGCTGGAACCTGGCCTACAAACCTGTGCATGTAGCCCTGAACCTATAATAAAAATTAAATAGGAAAAAAAAGAAAGGTGGAGACCAATTATCTCAAAGAATCACCTTGTAAATATTGGTCTCTTCTTTTTATTTTTATTTATTTATTTATTTTTAAAATTGAAATTGAATCTCACTGTGTTACCTAGGCTGGCCTCAAACTCCTGAGCTCAAGCAATCCTCCTACCTTAATATCCTTCTTGAAAAGCTGAGATTACAGGCTCACACCACCACATCTGGCTATTGAACCTCTTCTTTATTTATTTATTTATTTACTGTAGAGAGAGGGTCAGTCTCACTATGTTGCCCAAGCTACTCTCAAACTCCTGGCCTCAAACCATCCTCCTGCCTCAGCCTCCCAAAGTGCTGGGATTACAGGCATGAGCCACCATGCCTGGCCTCTTCTTTATGTTTTATGTATTTATGTAATTTATTAATTTTTTTTTTTTTTTTGAGACAAGGTCTCACTCTGTCACCCAGACTGGTGCACAGTGGTGCAATCATGGC
>NW_012111142.1:4064133-4071591 GCF_000951035.1 Colobus angolensis palliatus
TGCAACCTCCGCCTCCCAGGTTCAAGTGATTCTCCTGCCTCAGCCTCCTGAGGTGTTTTAACCTGATTTTCTCTACATTTCTGTGCTGTTAATTAATTTTACCTCACCAACCACCTGTCTTCCTTTGTGTTGTTAAGTAACTAATTAATTTTTTCAGGCCAGGTGTGGTGACTCACAACTGTAATCCCAGCACTTTGGGAGGCTGAAGCAGGTGGGTCACCTGAGGTCAGGAGTTTGAGACCAGCCTGATCAACATGGGGAAATCCCACTAAAAATACAATAATTACCCGGGCGTGGTGGCACACACCTGTAGTCCCAGCTACTCAGGAGGCTGAGGCAGGAGAATTGCTTGAACCCGAGAGGCAGAGGTTGCAGTGAGCTGAGATCTCACCATTACACTCCTGCCTCGACGACAGAGCAAGACTCCAACTCAAATAAAAAAATAAAAATAATAAAAAAATGGAGACAGGGTCCCACTCTGTTGTCCATGCTGGAGAGCAGTGGTGAGATCGTAGCTCACTGCAGCTTTGAACTCCTGGGCCCAAGCCCTCCCCCCATGTTAGTCTCCTGAGAAGCTGGGACTAAAAACAGGCACCACCATGCCCAGCTAATTTTTTAAAATTTTTTATATTTAGAGACAAGGCTTCTCTATGTTGTCCAGGCTGGTCTCAAACTCCTGGGCTCAAGGACTCCCAAAGTGCCTTGGCCTCCCAAAGTGCTGGGATTATAGGCGTGAGCCAGTATACTTGGTCTCTGTTAATTTAATGTGAACTTTTTTTTTTGGCTCTCACTTGGAATTTAAATTTTTAAAAATTTATCCAGTAAATTTTTAAACAAGGTTTAGCTGTACCAGAAAATGTTTATCTCTGAGAATCCTCAAGAGTGTCTTTTTTTGGCCAAGCACGGTGGCTCATGCCTGTAATCCCAACACTTTGGGAGGCTAAGGTGGGCAGATCACAAGGTCAGGAGTTCGAGACCAGCCTGACCAACATGGTAAAACCCTGTCTCTACTAAAAATACAAAAATTATCAGGGTGTAGTGGCACACGTCAGTAATCCCAGCTACTCAGGAGGCTGAGGCAGGAGAATCGCTTGAACCCGGGAGGCAGACGTTGCAGGGAGCGAAGATCACACCACTGCACTCCAGCCTGGGTGACACAGTGAGACTCCATCTCAAAAAAAGAAACCAACAACACCACCAAAAAAAACAAAGAGTGTCTTAAAAAAAAAAAAGATAGAGATGAGGTCTCACTATGTTGCCCAGACTTGAACTGCTGGGCTCAAGTGATCCTCCAACCTCAGCCTCTCAAAGTGCTGAGATTACAGGCGTGAGACACCATGCCCAGCCCAAGATTGTCTTAGTCATAGATGATGAAGAAAGATGAATTTTTAAAAGTACAAGCTCTTGTCAACCTAAAACTACAAGAGAGAGAGATAATCCAAAGACAATGAATTTGTCAACTAAAGAAAAAATCAAGCTTTTAAAGAATTAAAGTTCGTTTTATTCAGAAGTCTTGGGGAGTGGGACACAGTGGCTCATGCCTGAAATCTGAGGCCTTTGGGAGGTCAAAGCGAGAGGATTGCTTGAGGCCAGGAGTTTGAGATCAGCTTGGGCAACATAGATCAGCTTGGGCAACATATTGAGACCTTGTCTCTACAAAAAATGGATAAAAAAAAAAAGAAAAGCCCAGTTTCGTGGTGCATGGTTATAGTTCCAGCTACTCAGGAGGATCCCTTGAGCCCAGGAGTTGGAGGCTGCAGCAAGCTATGGTTGCCACTACACACCACAGCATGGGGGACAGAGTGAGACCCTATCTCTACTTGTCTTTAAAAAAAATAAAGTTGGGCCGGGCGCGGTGGCTCAAGCCTGTAATCCCAGCACTTTGGGAGGCCGAGACGGGCAGCTCACGAGGTCAGGAGATCGAGACCATCCTGGCTAACACGGTGAAACCCCGTCTCTACTAAAAAATACAAAAAACTAGCCGGGCGAGGTGGCAGGCGCCTGTAGTCCCAGCTACTCCGGAGGCTGAGGCAGGAGAATGGCGTAAACCCGGGAGGCGGAGCTTGCAGTGAGCTGAGATCCACTGCACTCCAGCCTGGGCAACAGAGCAAGACTCCGTCTCAAAAAAAAAATAAAAATAAAAAAATAAAGTTATAAAGTTATGGCCGGGTGCGGTGGCTCACACCTGTAATCCCAGTGCTTTGGGAGGCCGAGGCAGGTGGATCAACAGAGGTCAGGTGTTCAAGACCAGCCTGGCCAACATGGCGAAACCCTGTCTCTACTGAGAAAAATATATATAGAAAAATTAGTCAGACGTGTTGGCGGGCGCCTATAATCCCAGCTACTCAGGAGGCTGAGGCAAGAGAATTGCTTGAACCTGGGAGGAGGAAGTTGTTGCAGTGAGCTGAGATCATACCACTATACTCCAGCCTGGGTGATACAGACTCTGTCTCAAAAAAAACAAAACAAAACAAAACAAAAACAGTTATATTGAGGATTGCAGACGGAGGCCTACAGAAGAGCAGGAACAGTCCCTCTGAGAGGTGCTGTCAGACTGGTCTGACACAGTATTATAACCCACTGCTTACATACAGGTGGAGGAGGTTCAGTACATGCAAAACCACATCAAAGTTACTCAGAAGTTACATTAAAGCAGAATCACACCAAGGTTTGAGTGTAAAAGTACATCTAGTTATAGATAACAGAGGCATAACCACTAACCCCATCAGATGTGGTCTTATGTGTAAGAAAAGAAAAGACAAGAAAAGACAAGGGTCATTTATCCTTTTTTTTTTTTTTTTTGAGATAGACTCTCGCTCTGTCGCCCAGGCTGGAGTGCGGTGGCGCGATCTTGGTTCACTGTAACCTCTGCCTCCCTGGTTCAAGCAATTCTCGTACCTCAGCCTCCCGAGTAGCTGGGATTACAGGCACACGCCAAAATACCCAGCTATTTTTTTTTTCTATTTTTAGTAAAGGCGGGGTTTCACCATGTTGGCCAGGCTGGTCTTGAACTCCTGACCTCAAATGATCCACCCGCCTCAGCATCCCAAATTGGTGGGATTATGGCACGAGCCACCACGCCCCGTGGGTCATTTATCTTTTAAGGAATATAGTGACTCAGACAAGGATGTGGCGGGCCATGTGCTCTATCCTGTTTTGTCTTCAAAGCGTTTTTCCAAAGAGCTGTAGTCATCACAGAATCAGGGCTTTATGAAATTATGCTGGCAGGCAAAAATAAGCAACTATGACTTCTTACATTTACTACTTGGTCTCACAAAGTTATTTAGGAAAAAGCAGAAACATTGCAATGGGAAATGTGTGTGCCATGGCAACCACGTGCACATTTGGGGAGGTTGAGGTAAGGGGAAGCTTTTAAAGGCAAAAGAAGTACAGAAGGACAAGTAAGTTGTTTTGAAACAAAGGCAACATTGTTTACCGAGGCTTATTTCAAGTCACTTCTTTTGTTTGTTTGAGATGGAGTCTCGCTCTGTCGCCCAGGCTGGGGTGCAGTGGAGCGATCTCGGCTCACTGCAACGTCTGCCCCCCAGGTTCCAGCGATTCTCCTGCCTCAGCCACCCAAGTAGCTGGGTTACAGGTGCCCACCACCATGCCCAGCTAATTTTTGCATTTTTAGTAGAGACGGGGTTTTGCCATGTTGGCCAGGCTGGTCTCAAACTCCTGACCTCAGGTGATCCATCCACCTCGGCCTCCCAGAGTGCTAGGATTACAGGCCTAAGCCACTTCTTTAGGAGAAACAGTGTATGGGGCAAGTGTTATATTTCTGGTTAACTATCCTTATGCTTCATGTAGCCCTTGGCAGAAGTTCTTGTTACAGGCATATAAAACGGTCTCAGAGAGAGTCTTTTTTGTAATAATTTTTTTTTTTTTTTAGACAGGGTTTTACTCCCATAGCCCAGGCTGGAGTGCAATGGCATGATCTTGGCTCACTGCAACCTTGGCTTCCTGGGCTCAAGTGATTCTCCAGGCATGTGCCACCGCACTCAGCTGCTAACTTCATCTTTATATTTTTTATTCTCTGAAACCAGAAGATATGAACTTGACTCTTGACTCCTTCATTTCCTAAAATAAAACCTTGCCAAGTTACTTAACCTTTCTCATTCTCATTAGTGAAACTGCAGTGCTCACTTCATATGGTAGTTTTGAAGGTTAAATGAAGGAATACAAGTATTTGCACATATCTGGCACAGAGAAAGTGCTTAATAAGGCCGGGTGCAGTGGCTTATGCCTGAAATTCCAGAACTTTGGGAGACCGAGACGAGTGGATCGCCTGAGTTCAGGAGTTTGAGACCTGCTTGGCCAACATGGTGAAACCCTGTCTCTACTAAAAATACAAAAATTAGCTGGGCGTGGTACAGGGCGCCTGTAATCCCAACTATTTAGGAGGCTGGGGCAGGAGGATGGCTTCAACCTGGGAGGCGGAGGTGACCGCGCCATTGCACCCCAGCCAGGGTGACAAGAACGAAACTCCATCTCAAAAAAAAAAAAAAAAGAAAGTACTCAATAAATGAAGTAGCACATACATGGGAACAAGTATGACAGACACTGGTGACCACAAAGAGAAAGCCAAGACTAGTAGTACGTAAAGTGAGGCCACAGCAGATGGACGACTTGAAAACATCACGCAGAACTTTAGGTTATAAGAGTTTATCTTTCATCTCTAAGAAATTAAAGAACCACTAACATTTTTTGAATAGGATTTTGAATACAATTTTGAAGATGGTATAGGAGTTTCAGCTACTCAGAAGGCTGAGGCAGGAGGATTACTTGAGCACAGGAGGTCAAGGCCACAGTGAGCTGCACTGGTGTCACTGTGCTTCAGCCTGGGTGAGAGAGCAACACACTGTTTCAATAAAAAATTTAAAAATATTAAAAAGGTACACGTTATTTAAAAAAATAAAATATTAATCTGGAAGAAGTGTGCAAAATGGATTGACAAAGTTGGGGAAAGGGCCTGGAATAAAATAGAGGAACTAAGAGGTCACTATAGCAAGGTACAGAGGAAATGATGAATGCCTGAAAGAGAGTGAAAAGTGTGTGATTAAATAAAAGAAGGAACACTTACAGATATCAGTTGCTTATGATTAAAGGTATTAAAGGAGAGCGAGGGGGAAACTGAAGGGTAAAAGTGATTCCAAGTTTTGAACCTGACAAAAGGGATATTGGTTGTGAAATTGAGAAAAGCCAATTTATTTTGTTTTGTCCTTTTTTTTTTTTTTTTTTTTGAGAAGCAGGACTTTGATAAGTCAGTTTTAGGTCCCCTATTTGACATTCAAGATAAAATGTACTTGGCATATAAAAGTAGGCCTTATTAAGTGGTGAATCGCAGTTAATTTAATTTTTGATGGTAGGCAGTTAGATTAGTGCACTGAAGGGAGGACACAATCACAAATACCGGGGAGTCAACAGCATGGATAGAGTCAAATTTCAAATGTTGTGAAGAAGGGTATAATAAAGATCTAGCAGAGCCCTAAACTTACGAATTTATCACCAGAGAAAAAGGTCACAGCCACAGCACATCAAGCACATCACAGTCAAATAAAAAAGAAAGGTTTGGCCAGGTGTGGTGGCTCACGCCTGTAATCCCAGCACTTTGGGAGGCCGAGGTGGGTGGATCACGAGGTCAGGAGTTCAAGATCAGCCTGGCCAAGATGCTGAAACTCCATCTCTACTAAAAATACAAAAAAAAAAAAAATTCGCCGGGTGTGGTGGCAGGCGCCTGTAATCCCAGCTACTCAGGAAGCTGAGGCAGGAGAATCACTTGAACTCAGAGGATGGAGGTTGCAGAGAGCCGAGATCGTGCCACTGCACTCCAGCCTGGGTGACAGAGTGAGACTCTGTCTCAAAAAAAAAAAAAAAAAAAAAAAAAAAAAAAATTAGCCAGGCCTGGTGGTGGGTGCCTGTAATCCTAGCTACTCAGGAGGCTGAGGCAGGGAGAATTGCTTGAACCCAGCAGGTAGAGGTTGCAGTGAGCCGATATTGCACCACTGCACTCCAGCCTAGGTGACAGTGTAAGACTCTGTCTCAAAAAACAAAAAAACAAAAAAACAAAAAACTATTTGAGAGGAAGAATCTTCTACTTAATGTTTCTGTCCTAACTGTGGAAACAGAAGTTAGGCTGGTTCCCTCAGAAAGTTTTGCTACAGTGCAGAACTATCTGTTAATGTAATCAGTTGCATGTGAAAACCTTAGGAATGAAAAGATCCAATGTATAGAGATCCAAGATGAGAGCCCTTGAATCCCACAGGAAGCTACATCTCAGGCTTCACTTGTAATCCTTTTTCCTTATGTTTCTGCACAACAGTTTCCACCTTGGTTTGTACTATTTATGTCCTTTGCTTTCTATACAATTCTATAGAATTTTTATGTGACAAAGAAATTAGGCATTGTAAAGATTGAGATTTAAGTTCTTACTAAATTTAGACAATGCATTGATCATGTGATCAGAGACTGTGTTTGCAAAGAAATAAAGTAATATATTTTACTGAGCCATGAGAAAATAGATTAAGGGGCAGTAAGAAGGGACAGTTTTTTTTTGTTTTTTTTAAAGACATTGTCAGTTCAAGAGTCAAAATTTTGTGTTGTTTCTTTACTTTCACGGGGAAACGTTTTTAGTTTACATACTATAGAAAAGTATAAATATAATCATATATAATGGGATTAATCAGTAAAGAAGCCCGGGCACAGTGGCTCAAGCTTGTAATCCCAGCACTTAGGGAGACTGAGGAGGGTGGATCACCTGAGGTCAGGAGTTCGAGACCAGCCTTGCCAATATGGAGAAACCAATATACAAAAATTAGCTGGGAGTGGCGGTGGGTGCCTGTAATCCCAGTTACTCAGGAGGCTAAGGCAGGAGAATCACTTGAACCCAGGAGGCGAAGGTTGGAATGAGCCGAGATCACACCATTGCACTCCAGCCTGGGTGACAAGAGTGAAACTCCGTCAAAACAACAACAACAAACCAGCAGAGTAAGCATTTTCAAAGAGTTAATTCAAAATCTACATGGAAAATGACAAACACAAATATCAGCAATATTCTTGCAGTCAGCAGAAAAACATCTAATTTTGTCATAATCTCAATAAACTCAAACTAGAAAGTTGCATCCTTTAACCTCCCAACTTTCTTTATATTGTCTTTTAAAAATCAGCACTGGGCAAGGTGGCTCATGCCTGTAATCCTAGTACTTTGAGACACGGAGGCAGGAGGATTGCTTGAACCCAGGAGGTTGAGACCAACCTGGGCAACATAGAGAGACCTTGTCTCTACAAAAAGTGAAAAATTAGCCAAGCGTGGTGACACAGGCCTGTGGTCCCAGCTACTCAGGAGGCTTAGGCGGAGGATGGCTTGAGCCTGGGAGATCAAGGCTGCAGTCAGCTATGATGGTGCCACCGCACTTCAGCCTGGGTGATAGAGTGAGACCTTGTCTCAAATTAAAAAAA
>NW_012111142.1:4072591-4073816 GCF_000951035.1 Colobus angolensis palliatus
CCACACTGTCTTCCACAATGGTTGAACTAATTTACACTCCCACCAACAGTGTAAAAGTGTTCCTATTTCTCCACATCCTCTCTAGCATCTCTTTCCTGACTTTTTAATGATTGCCATTCTAACTGGTGTGAGATGGTATTTCACTGTGCTTTTGATTTGCATTTCTCTAATGACCAGTGATGATGAGTTTTTTTTTCATGTGTTTGTTGGCCACATAAATGTCTTCTTTTAAGAAGTGTCTGTCCATATTCTTGGCCCAGTTTTTGATGGGGTTGTTTGGTTTTTTCCTTGTAAATTTGTTTAAGTTCTTCGTAGATTCCAAACAAGAACATTCTAAAAGCATCAAAATGGTAGTCAAAATGCAAAGCTACTGTCTTTTATTACCAGCTAATATTTGTAACAGACATTCTGATCCTTAGTCTTGGACTTCTTAAACAAAACTCATGGGAGGCCATTGTTTGAAACTGAGTTCCTGCACTAGGCCCCCAAATACCAGATCAAACCAAAATGGACTCACTCATGCTAAATGCCACATGCTCAACTGAAGGTTTAAGGAAGCAGATAGGTCCCCAAACAGACCAATTTTTCCTGAAAGCAGGAGATTCCAGTCTACATGAGTCTCCATAATAAGAAAGTCCCCTCTGCTTTAACCCTTAAAAAAAACCCTACAAACCCCTTCTTTTTCTTTTTTCTTCTCCTCCTCTCCCTCCTCCTCCCCCTCTTTTTTTGGAGACAGGGTCTTGCGCTATTGCCCAGCCTGGAGTGCAGTGGCACAATCATGGCTCACTGCAGCCTTGAACTCCTGGGCTCATGTGATTTTTCCAGGCTCAGCCTCCTGAGTAGCTAGGACTAGAGGCATGCCTAGGCAATTTTTTGCTTTTTGTACAGATGGAGTCTATGTTGTCCAGGCTAGTCTTCGAACTCAAACTCCTGGACTCAAGTGATCCTTCCACATTGGCCTCCCAAAGTGTTGGGGAGCCACCACGCCCGGCCTCCAACCACGAATTTTTCTGTTGCTGTTTCTCTGTTCCCACCTTACAAAACCCACTATTTTACTATTGCCCAGTGCAAGTTTTCTTTCTAGTGTATAGAATGAAGGCTGCCCCACTTCTTGAATTGACTAAAAGTTAATTAGATATATAACTGAATTTGTTGTAATTTTGCCTTTGACAGGTTTTTTTTTTTTTTTTGAGACAGATTCACTCTTGTTGCCCAGGCTGGAGTG
>NW_012111142.1:4077016-4080032 GCF_000951035.1 Colobus angolensis palliatus
TGGTGGGTCACACCTGTAATCCCAGCACTTTGGGAGGCCAAGGTGGGCAGATCACAAGGTCTCGAGTTCAAGACCAGCCTGACCAACATGGTGAAATCCTGTCTCTACTAAAAATACAAAAATTAGCCTGGCGTGGTGGCGTGTGCCTGTAATCCCAGCTACTCAGGAGACTGAGGCAGGAGAATCGCTTGAACCCGGTAGGCGGAGGTTGCAGTGAGCCGAGATTGCGCCATTGCACTCCAGCCTGGATGACATAGTGAGACTCCGTCTCAAAAAATAAAAAAATAAAAAAGCGTAGTATGACAGGGCACGGTGGCGCTCACCTGTAATCCCAGCACTTTGGGAGGCCCAGACGGGCGAATCACCTTAGGTCGGAAGTTGGAGACTGGCCTGATCAACATGGAGAAACCCTGTCTCTACCAAAAATACAAAATTAGCCAGGCGTGGTGGCGCATGGCTGTAATCCCAGCTACTCAGGAGGCTGAGGTAGGAGAATAACTTGAACCTGGGAGGCGGAGTTCACAGTGAGCCAGATTATGCCATTGCACTCCAGCCTGGGCAACAAGAGCGAAACTCCATCTCAACTCCATCTCCGTCTCTGAATGAATGAATGAAGCATAGTAATGCTGCAAAGTTGTTTTATTATGAAAATTTTAGGACCGGGCGTGGTGGCTCACGCCTGTAATCCCAGTACTTTGGGAGGTGGATCACCTGAAGTCACGGGTTTGAGACCAGCCTGCTCAACATGGTGAAACCTCTTCTCTACTAAAAATCAGCTGGGCTGGTAGCGGGCGCTTGTAATCCCAGCTATTTGGGAGGCTGAGGCAGGAGAATAGCTTGAACCTGGGAGGCAGAGGTTGCAGTGAGCCGAGATCATGCCATTGCACTCCAGCCTGGGCAACAATAGTGAAACCCCACCTCAATAAAAGAAGAAAGAAAGTAAATTTAAAAACGTAGTTTATGTTTAAATATTACTTCAAATAGTTGTATGTCTTCCAGAATATATATTCCAAAATGAGCCCAGGCACAGTGGCCTCACACCTGTAATCCCAGCACTTTAGGAGGCAGAGGCAGGCGGATCACTTAGGCCAGGAGTTCAAGACTAGTCTGGCCAACATGGTGAAACCCTGTCTCTACTAAAAATACAAAAATTAGCTGAGCGTGGCGGCACACGCCTGTAGTCCCAGCTACTCAGGAGGTTGAGGCAGGAGAATCACTTGAACCAGAAGGCGGAGGCTGCAGTGAGCCAAGATAGTGCCACTGTACTCCAGTCTGGGTGACAGAGCGAGATTCTGTCTTTAAAAAAAAAAAAAATTTACTTCTCATTATACCAGTGTTCTCAAAGAGCGGTCCCCGGACTAGCAACATCCACATCACTAGGGAACTCCTAGAAATGGAAATTATCCAGTCTCTCCCTACGTCTTTTGTATCAGAAACTCTGAGAGCCGGGTCTGTCATTCTTTTTTAATAACTACTACAGGTGATTCAGATGCTACTCAAAGTTTGAGAACCACCAAAGTGGTTGAAATGTGCTAAAGTATGGATGAAGAAGCACCACTCAAATTCAAATTTTTATATTGTTAGACAAAAAAAAGATTAAACTTAACTTTAAGAAAACTTTTTTTCTCACTATTAAAGTTCCCCACCACAGAACTTTTAGAACATATAGAAATTTAAAAACAACAGATGGAGGGAAAAAGTCTTCAACTTTTCACTTAGTCATAAAATTTGGTTTCCTCTTGTTAGTTTCCACCCCCCAAATCATCTCCCACCTAAATTGTCACTTTTTTTTTTTTTAAGGTGTAATGTCTTTCAGAGTTTTTAAGTTCTGTTCGTGGCAGCCTTCCAAAATCCTTCTCTAAAAAGTTACAGGAGGACATTATGTCAATTAGTAAGAGCATATATCTGAAATCTGGCAAACATCAATTTCATTCCGACTGAGTCACTTAGTGATTAAGGTCAGTGTGTTTCAGCGTCTTTGAGCCTTGTTCCTTATCTGTAAACCCAAATCCTATCAGGGCTAATTGCGATGATGTCAGGAAAGCATTGATTCCAACCTCAGGCGCCGCTGGCACTTTCAGAGGATCCAGAAGCCTCAGCTAAGAGCACGGGAATGAGAAGCGGGTGAAGCACCTGATTGCCTAAACTAGTCGTTTCCTTCCTCCAGCACTCAAAGATCAACCTTAGCTCCTTCCAAGGGTTCGAGGGGCAAAATTCGTCCCGAGGGACAGGGTACATGCATATTTTAAAAGGGTCTCCGAAGCGACGGAACTGGCCTCTATCCTTTGCGAGGTCCCTTTAAGAACGTCTCCCCGTTGCCCTTCTCCCTCCAGCTCCTGGGCGGAGGCGGAAGCGGAAGAGGCGAGGGAAGTGTCGGTCTCCAAGATGGCGGCCGCGTGGCCGTCAGGTCCGTCTGCTCCGGAGGCCGCGACTGCTAGACTCCTCGGTGTCCTCTGGTTCGTCTCAGTCACTACAGGACCCTGGGGGGCTGTTGCCACCTCCGCCGGGGGCGAGGAGTCGCCTAAGTGCGAGGACCTCAAAGTGGGACAATATCCTCTGTGGGGAGCACCCCCCATGGAGGCGAGGTAGAGTTGGGGTCGCAGGTGGGTCGCTGCCCTCAGGATCGGCTAGGGCTTTACTGAGTGAAAACGATAACCTGATCTGTGGCTTCTAATGACTGAAGGATCCCTGAAGGTGAACAGAGTTGTGGAGATGGCAGGGCCAGAGGCCACCCTTTGTGATTTCCTTATGATTTTACTAGTCATTGGCGCTTGCTCTTCTGATCCACTTTTTTTTTTCTTTTTTATCAGTGTGCTTACTTGTTCAATAAAGCATGTAGATCCTGAAGTATGCCAGGCCCCGTTCTAGACACTAGTAATACAAAGATGGATAGTCTCTTACCCTGGAAATGTTTGCCACCTCTTCCTAGGGGGAAGACAAGTAGTAACGATCTAGCCGATGTGTGTTGCCCATTTATCGTTAACTTTATATATTATGTATATTACCTCCTGTTATC
>NW_012111142.1:4080097-4082244 GCF_000951035.1 Colobus angolensis palliatus
TTTTTTTGAGACAGGGTCTCGCTGTGTGCCCAGGCTGGAGTACAGTGGCGCGATCTCAGCTCACTGCAACCTCCGCCTCCCGGGTTCAATCAGTTCTCCTCCCTCAGCCTCCTGAGTAGCTGGGACTACAGGCATGCGCCACTACACCCGGGTAATTTTTGTATTTTTAGTAGAGACGGAGTTTACGCCATGTTGGCCGGGCTGGTCGTGAACTCCTGGTCTCAAGCGATCCGCATCCCCCTCGGCATGAACCACCTCAGTGGACAAACTTCTGTTGCACTTTGTAACCTTGGATGACTTATTTGAACTCTGTTTTCTCATGAGTAAAAGCGTGGATAATTATGGCACAAACTTAAAGGTTTATTGTAATGTTTATGTATTATTATTTGTAGAGACAGACTTCTCATTATGTTGCCCAGGCTGTTCTTCCCAAATTCCTGGGCTCCAGTGATCCTCCTGTCTCAAGTATTATTTAGCAATACTAAAAGTATATTTGTACATATGCTTATTGACTTGGACAAACTAGCAGCCTTTATTTACATGTGAATATCAACATGAGGATATAATATGAATAGTATAGGCATGATAATGTGTTGTGTTGGAATGTAGTCCATATTTCCTTAACTTTTTTTTACATATATTTGTAAAGATCCAAAAATAAATGATGCTACGCAAGAACCAGTTAACTGTACAAACTACACAGCTCATGGTAAGACTTCCAGAAACATGTCTTTAAAAATAATTTTAAAAACATTATTTCATAGGTCAATGATCACTAAGGGCAATTAATAAATGCATTTTTTCTAAATTATAACGTTATTACTCAGTTACCAGAGTAACTTAAAATTGGAGAACTAGCTAGGGGCTGTCAGTATTTAATTTAAAAAAGAATTCTGCTTGTTCTGAAATGGTGAAGTTTCACCATATAAATAATAATAGGGCCGGACGTGGATGTTCCCAGCTTCAGTTAGGAAAGTGTACTTATATTTTATATACTTTATTTTCCCCAAATGAATAAGCATATCATTCCCTCACATGGAAAGTCTTCCTTTTATTTTCCTTTAGCTCTCCACTTACATCATCTGTGAATATTTACCTGATAGTTCTTGGCTAGTACCATAATACCTACAAGTCCTTTATGCTTCCCAGCAACTTCATCACTATCGTTTATGTCGCTTTGATAAATGTCATTTTTATTACTTTGATTATATTACTTTGGTTTATATTTGATTATATTTGTTTGATTTGGGGTGTGTGTTTATGTGTGTGTATTTTTTTTTTTTTGAGACGGAGTCTCGCTCTGTCGCCCAGGCTGGAGTGCAGTGGCGCGATCTCTGCTCACTGCAAGCTCCGCCTCCTGAGTTCACGCCTTTCTGCCTCAGCCTCCCTAGAAGCTGGGACTACAGGCACCCGCCACCACGCCCGGCTAATTTTTTTGTATTTTCAGTAGAGATGGGATTTCACCGTGTTCGCCAGGATGGTCTCGATCTCCTGACCTCGTGATCCGCCTACCTCGGCCTCCCAAAGTGCTGGGATTACAGGCGTGAGCCACCGCGCCCGGCCTATGTGTGTGTATTTAGCATTCAGTTGGCACCAAAATGATTTTTTACATGTTTATAAATTTATCACTAATTCTTAAGTGGATTCAACATTTTATTCCAGAAAACACCTAACTGGAGGGCAGGAGGGCAGACTTCTTTTGGGGCAGAAATTCTTTTCAGTTGTATAATTTCCTTTGAAATCCCCATATCTACAAAAAAAACACCCTGGAGGCTAGAAAAATGCTTTTTTTTCCCCTCTTTTTTTGAGACAGCTGGCTACCAGCTTCCCAGTATGAAGCGGGATGCTTGAGTTACAATAGTATTCACAGATTTCTAGCATCTTGCATATGAATGATTGAAACAACTATTTGAGAACTAACTCTTCTTTATGTGTAACTCTATTCTCTGTGTTCTGAAAGCTATGGTATAAAAGACTTCGAAGTGTAAAACAGGCAAAGCAAAGGATATTTATAAGTTAACTACAAAGGAAAGGATTACTTGCAAAGTTCCTTTAAATGACCAGGCATGGTGGCTCATGCCTGTAATCCGAGCACCTTGGGAGGCTGAGGCAGGCGGATCACAAGGTCGGGGGTTCGAGACCAGCCT
>NW_012111142.1:4082550-4087869 GCF_000951035.1 Colobus angolensis palliatus
CTTCTTGGCTTTTTTTTTTTTTTTAATTGTAGAGATGAGGGTTTCTCTATATTACCCAGCCTGGTCTTGAACTCGTAGGCTCAAGCAGTTCTCTTGCTTTGGTCTCCCAGAGTGGTGGGATGACAGGCATGAGCCACTGTGCCCAGCTAGTTGCCTTTTTTTAAAACACACAGAAGCTCGTGGGCTAGCTATGGTGAATCAATTCTAAGTCCTGATTGGAGATGGATATCAAAATAGCTCATGACACATGCTTTTTGGTTCTAACATAGGAGAAAAATATTAAGAGTTGTAAAAAGTGTGAGTTAAGTGATCTCTCTCATTCTTCTAGCCAAAATTATTTTTCCTTTGTTTTTTTCACTGGGTATATGAAGAACTATTGTGAAATTCTCAAACTATGTTTACTTTTCCTTCTTTCTTTTTTTTGAGACAGTCTCTCTCTGTCGCCCAGGCTGAAGTGCAGTGGCGCAGTCTCAGCTCACTGTAACCTCTGCCTCCCGGGTTCAAGTGATTTTCCTGTCCCAGCTTCCCAAGTAGCTGGGATTACAGGCGTGCACCACCAAGCCTAGCTAAGTTTTGTGTTTTTACTGGAGACAGGGTTTTGCCATATTGGCCAGGTTGGTCTTGAAGTCCTGACCTCAGGTGATCCACCTGCCTTGCCCTCCCAAAGTGCTGGGATTATAGGCGTGAGCCACTGAGCCCAGCCTAATTTTCTTCTTTCTTTTTCTTTTTTTTTGAGACAGGATCTCACTCTGTCACCCAGGCTAGACTGCAGTGGCACCGTCCTCGCTCACTGCAACCTCCACGTTCCAGGCTCAGGAGATCCTCCCACCTCAGCCTCCTGAGTACCTGGGACTACAGGCACATGCCACTACACCTAGCTAATTTTTTGTATTTTTTTGTGGGGGGTGGGTAGAGGTGGGATGTCGCCATGTTGCCCAGGCTGGTCTGGAACTCCTGGGCTCAAGCGATCCACTTGCTTGGCTTTCCAAAGTGCTGGGATTACAGGCATGAGCCACGACATCTGGCTGTTTAATTTTCATAAACTAATGTTTGGGTAGGGATGAACGTGAGCAGTGTTTTACAGAGGGGAGTTTGGGGCTAGTGAGTAGGAATTGGGACAAAAGGCAAGGAAATTCATCTGTGACAATAAATTGGTGTGATCTTAAAACGGTTCCTGGTTAGCTCAGTATCATTCAACAAGCACATTTGTTTATTGAGAAAGTATTTATTGGTAATGAATAATTTAAAACTAAATTTAGTTTAATTATTAAGACAATTTATATTACAAAATATTGTTATTGATTGAGAATTTGTTCATTTATTTATATTTATTTATTTATTTGAGACGGAGTCTTGCTCTGTCGCTCAGGCTGGAGTGCAGTGGCCGGATCTCAGCTCACTGCAAGCTCCGCCTCCCGGGTTCATGCCATTCTCCTGCCTCAGCCTCCCCACCTTGCCCGGCTAGTTTTTTTTGTATTTTTTAGTAGAGATGGGGTTTCACCGTGTTAGCCAGGATGGTCTTGATCTCCTGACCTCGTGATCCACCCGTCTCGGCCTCCCAAAGTGCTGGGATTACAGGCTTGAGCCACCGCACCTGGCCTATGTTTATTTATTAAGAAATTATTACATGGCAGGCATCTGCTAGGCAGTATAGGTGATCTACAAAAGAAGACATAATCCCTGACCTTAAGAAGTGTTCTGTCAGTCCAGGCGAGGTAGCTCACGCCTGTAATCCCAGCACTTTGGGAGGCTGAGGTGTGTGGATCATGTGAGGTCAGGAGTTTGAGACCAGCCTGGCCAACATGGTGAAACCCTGTCTCTACTAAAAATAGAAAAATTAGCCAGGTGCAGTGGCACATGCCTGTAGTCCCAGCTACTTGGGAGGCTGAGGCAGGAGACTCACCTGAACCTGGGAGGCGGAGGTTGCAGTGAGCCGAGATCACGCCACTGCACTCCAGCCTGGGCGACAGAGCCAGACTCTGTCTAAAAAAAGAAAAAAACAAAGAAGTGTTCTGTCTAGGTTATATAGTTGTATACACACATATCAGCAAGTATTTTCAATTTTTCTGTCACTGAAATACAAAAAATATTTAGATTTTACCTCCAGAAAATTTTGCTATGGTCCTTTGACAGAAGTCTTCTTTATTTTCTTAAGTTTGTATTATAGTATTTTTACAGAAAAGTGCATGTAGGTATAATTCAAATGATTTTCACAAACGACACACCTGTAAATGCTTCCAGATCAAGAAACAACATTATTAACATGCCAGAAGCCCTCTTCATAGTCTTTTATAGTCACTACTCTGCCTCAGTGGGTAACCACTATTTATTCTAACTTCTGACTGTAAATTAGTGTTTCAAAGAGTGTATTATTTTTTATCTTTTTATTTGGAGATAGTTTCAAACCTACAGAAAAGTTAGAA
This sequence comes from Colobus angolensis palliatus, assembly GCF_000951035.1. Classification (NCBI taxonomy): domain Eukaryota; kingdom Metazoa; phylum Chordata; class Mammalia; order Primates; family Cercopithecidae; genus Colobus; species Colobus angolensis. The sequence continues at coordinate 4,084,974 of NW_012111142.1, forward strand.
GAATAAGAGTAGTACAAAGAACTCCACCGTAGGCTGGGCGCAGTGGCTCCCACCTGTAATCTCAGCACTTTGGGGCCAAGGCTGGTGGGTCACCTGAGGTTGGGAGTTCAAGACCAGCCCAACCAACATGGAGAAACCCCGTCTCTACTTAAAAAAAAAAACAACAAAAACAAAATCACCTGTAATCCTAGCTACTCGGGAGGCTGAGGCAGGAGAATCGCTTGAACCTGGGAGGCTAAGGTTGCAGTGAGCCAAGATTGCACCACTGCACTCCAGCCTGGGCAACAAGAGTGAAACTCCATCTCAAAAAACAAACAAAAAACAACAAACAAACCTCCATCTATATACCCTTTACCCAGATTGACCAATTGTTAACATACTTTCTCTCTCTCAATTTGTTTGTGTATATACTTTTTTCTGCCCCTATAAATACTTCTGTGTTTTTCTTTAGAGATGTTTCAGATCAGATGTGGTGGCTCACACCTGTAATCTCAGCACTTTGGGAGGCTTAGGTGGGCAGATCACTTGAACCCAGGAGTTCTAGACCAGCCTGGGCTATGTGGTGAAACCCCGTCTCTACAAAAAATACAAAAAGCTAGCCAGGCATGGTGGCGCACACGTGTAGTACCAGCTACTTGGGAGGCTGATGTGAGAGGACTACCTGAGCCAGGGAGGTGAGGCTGCAGTGAGCCCTGATTGTGTCACTGCACTCCAGCCTGGATGACAGAGCAAGACCCTGCCTCCAAAAAATAAATCAATAAAAAATAAAAAAATGAAAATAGAAATATTTTCTTAACATAAACACAGTTCAGTTATAAACTTTGGTAAATTTAATATTAATACATATGCTTTAATCTAATCCATATTCTTATTTTTATCAGATGACCCAAATAATGCCTTTTTAGCATTTTCTCCCAGTACAGGATCCTAAAATCAGATTTTACATTTAGTTTTCTTTAAATTGGTACATTTCCACAACTTTCTTTGTCTTTTATGGCATTGATTTGCATGTTTGATGGCTACAGCCTCCCTTTATTTAATAGAGTGTTCCTCATTGTGATTGTCTGATACTTCCTTTTGATTAGACTTAGGGTATACATTCCACGCTGTAAAACAACATAATTGATGGAGTGTCCTTCCCAACATCTCACATCTGGGGGCACATGATAAGTATCTCTTTCTCCTTGGTGATGCTAATTGTTTATCACTCAGCTTTTTCTACTGTATAGTTAGTGTGTTTTTCTTCACAATTATAAATAATCTAAAGGGATACTCATGAAGGCCATGCAGATATCTCCCTACCACCCCCAGATTTACATCCCATTAATGATTCTGGCCTGAACGATTTTTTTTTTATAGAATGGTCAACACTTCATTCCATAAAATGGAAAAAGTGTTCCTTGGAACTATTCTTTACTCTGATAGTTGCAAAATGATTATTTTCCAAATCTAGCACTCTCAGAGGAGAACTCTTTTAATGCTAAAAATATGGAGATGGGGTTGGCTCTTGCCAACTTTATTTTTTTCGTGTCTTTTTTTTTTTTGGAGATAGGGTCTCACTCGGTAACTCAGGCTGGAGTTCAGTTGCAGGATCTCTGCTTACTGTAACCTCCACCTCCCAGGCTCAAGTGATCCTTCCACCTTAGCCTCACCACACCCGGCTAATTTTTGCATTTCTTTTGTAGAGATGGGATTTCACCATGTTGCCTGGGCTGGTTTCTAACTCCTGAGCTCAAGCAATCCACTTGCCTCGGCCTCCCAAAATATTGGGATTACAGGTGTGAGCCACCACGCCTGGCATTTTTTGTTGTTGTTGTTTTTGGAGACACAGTCTTGCTGCTCTGTAGCCTACGCTGAAGTGCAGTGGTGGGATCACGGCTCACTGCAGCCTCCATCTTCAGGACTAAAGCGATCCTCCTGCATTAGCCACCGAAGTAGCTGGGATTATAGACATGCGCCACCAGTCCCAGCCAAGTATTTTTTTGCAGAGTTGCCCAGGCTAAATTTAGTCCTTTTTTTATTGTTATGAAACTTCATCGTCTGATTACATTATTGCTGGTTTAGCATTTCTGTATTTGAAAAACGTCGCTCCTTTCTATGCCAGGTGTGGTGGTGGTGTGTGCCTGTAATCCTGGCTATTTGGTAGTCTGAGCCTGGAGGATGTCTTGAGCCCAGGAGTTTGAGGATACAGTGAGCTATGATCATGCCACTTCACTCCATCCTGGGCAAGAGAGTGTGAGACACTATTTCTAAAAAGAAACCAATCAAACAAAAAAAGCCACATTGCTGCTTTTTATAATGAATACTGTGTAGTTATTGGCTTGAATTGATACTATGTAAATCCTAGACGTTGGTTAGAACCAAACCTTTTTGCAAGAAAACTGCAAATTGAATCATTTACAGGCTTGTAGCATGTTGCTTAATTTTGTCTGCTAGCTAACATTTGTTGATAACTGGCTTCTTTGATCTTGTCATATTGATTTGTTTATTTTTTCTTATTGCTGAAATCAGTGTTAGCGTGGGATAATTATGATATAATGGAAAGAGTATTGATTAAGAGTAATGAGTTTTAGTCTAGGATTTAGAGAGTATTATTTGCTCTTTAGTCAACTCATTTAATTTCTTGGAATCTTAGTTTTCCTGTTTGTGAAAGGAAAAATATTATGAATTTGCTTACTTAATAAGTTCTTCTTTCTTACAAGGATGAAATGAAATTGTTATAAAGTATGTCTAAACAAACTAGGGTTGTAGGCTTCTTTTGAATTGATTAATTTCATATCCTAAAATCTTATGTTAATTTTATAGCCACTTAAAATGTTATATTCATTTCTTTTTTAGTCTTCTAAGTGTTGAATTTCTCTGATTTCCTAGAGTAGGGAATCTAGCTCTCTTTTTT
>NW_012111142.1:4088464-4092102 GCF_000951035.1 Colobus angolensis palliatus
TCCGCCCGTCTTGGCCTCCCAAAGTGCTGAGATTACAGGCTTGAGCCACTGCGCCCGGCCTTGAATACCTTTTCTAACCAAGCACTATGCTTTACACAACATATGTCTGCCTGCCTTCCTTCCTTCCTTCCTTTCTCTTCCTTGTCTCCTCTTCTCTTCTCTTTTATTCTCTTTTCTTTCGACAGTCTTGCTCTGTCACAGGCTGGAGGGCAGTGGCACAATCTTGGCTCACTGCTATGTCTGCCTCTCAGGCTCAAGTGATCTCTTACTTCAGCCTCCCAAGTATCTGGGACCACAGGCACAAGCCACCATGCTTGGCAAAGTTTTGTATTTTTTTGTAGAGATGGAGTGTCGCCATGTTGCCCAGGCTGGTCTTGAACTCCTAATTTGCCCACCTTAGCCTCCCAAAGTACTGGGATTACAGGCATGAGCCACTGCACTCACCCCTTTGGTACTATTTTTACCTATAAAGAATCCAAAGTTTTGAAAGAAGCAGTGTCCAAATAAGTTGTTCTTATTCCAAAGGTCTTATTCTTTGCATTATGAGGCTATAAAGCTGTTAAGGCAGTGCTTGCCTGAGTCTATAAGTGTTGCTTCCTCTTACTATGTCATCTGGGTTATGAGGAAGGATCAAGATTGCTTAAATTCTGAAGTAATCTATTATATCAAACCCCAGAGGGAATCAAGAAACAAATACATTTAGAATCAATGAAAATAATTTATAGCAGCAATTATCTATAATAGTTGATAGATGCTAAAAATACAAACTCAGATTGTGTTAAAATAATTTAATAGATAAATTGCTCAATGAATTACCAACAAAAATTTGAGCGGTATTCTTAATTCTGGAGATGAAGTAAAGGGCAGTAATATTGTGCATTTCTTCCCTTGGTACCTTTATCAGAGGCAGGAGATTGAATTAGATTAGCTATGCATCTAATCCAGTGTGGCAAGTCTTGTATTTTTGTGTTAAGAGACTACTATACCATTTTATATTTATCTTGCATGTAAGTACATACATAATGTCACTTTTCCTGTCTAAAATTAAAGGCTTGTGTCATATTATATTGGCAGGTAGTTTGTTATATTTGCTAGTCTTAGAAAGAACAATTACACACTGTCTCTACAGAAAAAAATAAAACAGTTTCTTGACTTTTTCTGCCTTCAGTTTCCTGTTTTCCAGCACCCAACATAACTTGTAAGGATTCTAGTGGCAATGAAACACATTTTACTGGGAATGAAGTTGGTTTTTTCAAGCCCATATCTTGCCGAAATGTGTAAGTACATTACTGACACTTAAATTTTCAGATTACTTGCCTATATTATATCTTGATTGCATCAAGAGATGAGATAATTTATGGGGACTATCCTGAAAATATATCTTTTATCTTTTTGCCTGTGTCAGAAAACCTTTAAGTGTTTGTTTTTTGGTTTTCGAGATAAGATCTTGCTCAGTCACCCAGGCTAGAGTGCAGTGACAAGATTACTTCTCACTTCAGCGTCGACCTCCTAGGCTTAAGCAATTGTCCCACCTCAGCCCCACAAGTAGCTGGACTACAGGTTTGTGCCACCATGCCTGGCTAACTTTTAATTTTTTTGTAGAGATGAGGTCTCCCTATGTTTTCCAGGGCTGGTCTCCAACTCCTGGCCTCACATGATTCTCCTGTCTCGGCCTCTCAAAGTGCTGGGATTTACAGGCATTAGCCACCACACCCAGCCAAGGGTGTATTTTTTTTAATAAATGCATTATAAATGTGTATTTTTTTAAATTATTGGCATTATGTTTTCAGCCTAAAACTGTATATTGTTACAATTCTATTTGATGGCACCTAGTTTTGATTGTTTCAAGAAATAAAACACTGTACAGATAAATTGAACCTTAAAAAGGAAAAAGAAAAAAAGAAGTAAACCACCGTTAGACTATTGCTACAAGTCTATCAAATCAAGTAGAGCTGAGTAGTCCAGTATGTGGGACAAATAAAAGACTATAAATGACTTCATACCATGTTAATTGAGGTCAGTCAGTTTATACCACTGAGTTATGAAAAAATTGTCTTCAAAATGTGGGAGATTTCTAGAGTACAAATGGCAATTGTGTACCTATTGTATCAGAAAAACACTAATTAATTTTTTGCACATAAAGGGCATTTTAAACTTCGTTTTATTCTTTGTAATAAATATGGATGATGAATGGTAACATTAAACAGAATTCAAAAGTTATCAGTTTGGCTAGCTAGGCACAGTGGTACATGCCTATAGTCCTAGCTACTCAGGAGGCTGAGGCCATAGGGGCCCGGAAGTTCAAGTTCAGCCTGGGCAATATAGTGAGATACTGTCTCTTATAAAAACAACAACAAAAATGATCAGTTTGGGATACTAAGACAGACGGCTTTCTTTTGTTAGGAATTTCTCTATTTAAAGGACTTTTAGGCCTAATGTGGTGGCTTACTCTTATAATCCCAGCACTTTGGGAGGCCAAGGCAGGAGAATCACTTGAGGCCAGGAGTTGGGGACCAACCTGGGCAAAGTAGGGAGACCCTGTCTCTACAAAAAATACAAAAATTAGCCCAGTGAGGTGGTGCTTGCCTGTGGTCCTAGCCACTGGGAGGCTGGGGTGGGAGAATTACTTGGGCCCAGGAGTTTGAGGTTGTAGTGAGCTACGATCGCAGTAACAGAGTGAGACCTTGTCTCTAAAAATATTAAAATTAAAAATTTTTTAAAAAGGACTTTTAAGTTTGATTTCTCTTTCTGCTAAAGCTTATTATTCATTCTTATATTCCTACTTTGTACCAAAAACATGATTTAGTGTTACCTATTTTTAATTATTGGCATTATATTTTCAGCCTAAAACTGTATGTTGTTACAATTCTATTTGATGGCACTTAGTTTTCGTTGTTTCAAGAAATAAACCACTGTACAGATGAATTGGACCTTAAAAAGGGAAAAGAAAAAAAAGAAAGAAACTACCATTAGACTATTGCTACAAGTCGTTAGGATTCTTCGCAAGAACTTTTAGCGTTCTGTCTTTCCTTTTGATCCTACCTCATTGATTTAATGAGGGGCTTTTTATACAGCAAGGGGATTCCATCTTGCTGTATAATCCTAAGCCTACCACTGATCTTGGGTTCCAAGATTTCGCATTAGTCAAGTAAAAATTGTTAAAAAGGAATAGTTTCCAGTGTACTTAGATATGGTTTCATTTTTTTTCTGTTACAGAGGTAAGTTTAAAAAATAGGCTTTAGTTAATATTTAAATTTATAGATATTTCTACCTTAAACATTCTAAACAACTGATGTGTTAAATGCTGGTCCAAGATACAGGTTATAGTAAGAAAATCATCTGTTGAGAACAGCTAACCACTCAGGCTGGAACTTACAGGTTTATATTATTTGTAATGCTAACACCAGAATGGCCTGTTACTTAATTTCCAAGTTGATGCTGATTTTTCTTTCAGTGTCTCAAAATGGATTAGGCTGCATACAACTGAGCTGCACTAATCATACTCATAAGTATTTTTTATTTATTTTTTTTGAGACAGAGTCTTCCTCTGTAGCCCAGGCTGGAGTACAGTGTCACAATCATATCTCATTGCAGCCTCAACCTTCCAGGCTCAAGGCATCCTCTCATCTCAGCCTCCC
>NW_012111142.1:4092662-4096537 GCF_000951035.1 Colobus angolensis palliatus
CTCGAACTCCTGACCTCAGGTGATCCACCTGCCTTGGCCTCCTAAAGTGCTGGGATTACAGGCGTGAGCCACCGCACCCGGCCTAAGTTTACAATTTCAAGACAGAATTTGCAGCTCGGCATGGTGGCTCACGCCTGTAATCCCAGCACTTTGGGAGGCCAAGGCAGGTGGATTGCTTGAGCTCAGGAGTTTGAGACCAGCTGAGCAACATGGCAAAACCGCATCCCTACCAAAAAATACAAAAGTTAACTGGTGGTGCATGTCTGTAGTCCCAGCTACTCGAGAGTCGAAATCATGGCTACTGCTCTACAGCCTTGGTGACAGAACCAGATCCAGTTTCAAACAAATAAAAGAAAAAGAATGAGCATTGCTTATCAGAACAGTGGAAGTTGAAGTTAGACTGATGGGTAATTTTGATGGTAAGAATGGCAAAGCTAAGATAACCTGATAAATAATTTTGCTTTATCGGGATATTAGGTACGTGCCTACCAAAAGGCCAGCTGCTGTGCAGCTACTGAATAAAGATTCAGTGATACATTCTTATTCATTAGGTGTCCCTTTTCCAGTTTCGTATTTTCTTTGCACTCCTGTTAGCATATTGTTTTTAAAACTATCTATAGTAGGTTAATACTTGGTTAAAACTTCATCTTAGTATTACAAATATTCTGTAATGTATTCTTCAGAAACTAAAGTCTGATAACCATGTCTGATTGATGACCAAGCCACCCACCTATTTACACTGGCCATCTATATTAGTATTATGTCATAGTTTTATTTGGGTTAACTTGGAGGTCTGGGGTGGTGTTGGTGACGCCATAGTTGTTCCATGCAGTCATGAATGGGCCTTGCTCCTTTTGTCTTGTGGCTTTGCTTTCTGTAGTCCTTTGAGTCCTTTCCACTAAGCCAGCAGGTGGGAGAGAGGAGAGGGAAACCTTTATAGGAGTATTTTATGGGCCAGACTTAGAAATGGCGTACACTTCCATCCTCCTTCCACTGGCCAAAACTCAGTTATGGCTGCACTTAAGTGCAAGGTGAGCTAGGAAATGTAGGTTAGCTGTATATTCATAAGAAAAAGAGAAATGAGCCTGGGCACGGTGGCTCATGCCTGTAATCCCAGCACTTTGGGAGGCTGAGGCGGACAGATTGCTTGAAGTCAGGAGTTCAAGTCCAGCCTGGCCAATTGGTGAAACCCCATTTCTACTAAGAACACAAAAATTAGTTGGATGTGGTGGTGCGTGCCTGTAATCCCGGCTACTCAGGAGGCTGAGGCATGAGAATCAGTTGAACCTGGAAGGTGGAGTTTGCAGTGAGCCGAGAGCAAGATTGTGCCACTGCACTCCAGCCTGAGCAACAGAGAAAGAGAAATGGCTCGGTGAATAATCTCTGCTATACCACCAGTTTTCAGATTATTCTTTAGGGTGATTTACTTATATAGATAATTGCTTTTCTAATTTCATTTCCCTTCCCAGCCAAGCTTTTTGAAAGTTGTTTTGGTAATACTTATCTGTTACAGGATTTTCTGTCTAATGTAGTATGGCTTTTGGCCATGCTGAGATTCACCAGCAATCTTTGTTGATATATCGAAGGAATGTTTACAGTCCATATCTTAATCTTTCTACAGCATTTGGCTATTCCCTTCTTTCTCTCTCCTCTCTTTTTAATATAGAGGCAAGGTGTCACTATGTTGACCAGTCTTTTCTGTCTCAAATTCATGGCCTCAAATGATCCTCCCACCTCATCCTCCTAAAGTGCTGGGATCACAGGTGTGAGCCACTGTGCCCAGCCTGGCTGTTTCCTTTCTTAAAGTACTTTCTTGGCTTTCTTAAAATACTTTCTTGGCCAGGCCCAGTGGCTCAGGCCTGTAATCCCAACACTTTGGGAGACTGAGGCGGGTGGATCACCTGAGGCCAGGAGTTTGAGACCAGCCTGGCCAACAAGGTGAAACCCCATCTCTACTAAAAATACAAAAAGTAGCCCAGAGTGGTGGTGGACGCCTGTAATCCTAGCTACTTGGGAGGCTGAGGCAGGAGAATCACTTGAACCCCAGGAGGTGGAGGTTGCAGTGAGCTAACATTGTGCCATTGCACTCCAGCCTGGGCAACAAGTGTGAAACTAAATCTCAAAAAAAAAACAAAAAACCGTAAAAAACTTTCTTTTTTTGGCTTATAGTATAAAACACTCTTCTGTGTCCCTTCATTCCTATTTCTTTGCTTCTTCCTTAAGTCTTGATGTCCTTGGTCCTTCTTTTTCATTCATCCACCCCTTTGGCTTCTCTCACCATCTTTGTATATATATATGCCATATAAAAAGTTGGTGATATGTTTTATATTCAATTTTAGACCTCAGATTTAATATATATAAATAGCCAGGCACAGTGGCTCATGCCTGTAATCCCAGCACTTGGGGAGGCCAAGGCGGGTGGGTCACCTGAGGTCAGGAGTTCCAGACCAGCCTGGATAACATCGTGAAACCCCGTCTTACTAAAAATACAAAAATTAGCCGGGTGTGGTGGCGGGTGCCTGTAATCCCAGCTACTCGGGAGGCTGAGGCAGGAGAATTGCTTGAACCCGGGAGGTGGAGGTTGCAGTGAGCCAAGATTGTGCCGTTGCACTCCAGCCTGGGTGACAAGAGCGAAACTCCATCTCAAAAAAAAAAAACAAAAACAAAATTATGTAAAACATATATATGCTTATATATAATATATAGTATATTATATATAGTAATATATAATGTATAACATTACCATCTTAAATATGCAATATAATATTTAATGTAAAATATATTACCATCTTCATATATAATTATATATTTTACATCATATATAACATATATAAATATGGTAATATTCATTAGGCACAACAGTGGGAGAGCTGGACACACTAGCATGTGACTACAGGCACATGTCACTGTGCCCAACTCTCCCTTTGTTTTTTTTCTTTTTTTCTTTTTTGTTTTTTTTGGAGACAGTCTTGCTCTGTCACCCAGGCAGGAGTGCAGTGGCGTGACCTTGGCTCACTGCAATCTCTGCTTTCCAGGTTCAAGCAATTCTCATGCCTCAGCCTCCCAAGTAGCTGGGACTACAGGCATGTAACACCACACCTGGCTAATTTTTGTATTTTTAGTAGAGATGGGGTTTTACCATGTTGGCCAGGCTGCCAGTCTCAAACTCCTGGCCTCATATGATCAACCGCCTCAACCTCCCAAAGTGCTGGGATTATAGGAGTGAGCTACCACATCTGGCCCCATTGTTTCTTAAGCTCTCTAACATATAAAATATATTGCAATCTTTATATATATTACATATATATATGTCCTAAAATTGAATTGAATTGAATTGAATATCAATATATTAACTATCTTTATATACTATATATATATAGGGGTCTAAAACTGAATTGGACCAGGCATGGTAGCTCATGCTTGTAATCCCAGCACTTTGGGAGGCCGAGGTGGGTGGTTCACTTGAGGCCAGGAGTTTGAGATCAGCCTGGCCAACATGGTGAAACCCCATTTCTACTGAAAATACAAAAATTAGTCAGGTGTGGTGGTGTGCACCTGTACTCCCAGGTACTCAGGGGCCTGAGGTTGAAGAATCGCTTGAACCTGGGAGGCAGGGGCTGCAGTGAGCCGAGATCACACCACTGCGCTCCAGCCTGGGCAACAGAGTGAGATTCCATCTCAAAAAAAAAAAAGAAATAAAATCGAATTGAATATCAATATATTACCATCTTTATATATATTTTATATATATAAGGTCTAAAAGTGCATTTGTTTTCTTTTTCTTCAAATCCTTTCCTCCTTCGTCTCACTGAATGGCACCAGTTCTACCCAGTTTCTTAAGCAGAAACTTTTGGATTCATTACTTATTTTTTATT
>NW_012111142.1:4102343-4108103 GCF_000951035.1 Colobus angolensis palliatus
TCTCGATCTCCTGACCTCATGATCCGCCCGTCTCGGCCTCCCAAAGTGCTGGGATTACAGGCTTGAGCCACCGCGCCCGGCCCTAAATTATTTTTCTCCTAGTTTGGTGCCCTATTCCATTGTAGATGGGGTGCTACTGCCTTCAGCATAAAGTTTGACATCCTTATAACGTTAGACACATAAACAGGATCTCTGGGCCACTTACTACTTTTTCTAACTCATACAAATATGCAGTGCAATAAACACACAGACACACACACACATGAAAGAGGATTATGAGCAGGGATCTTACATGATGAAATTTGACTTCAAATTGATAGTTCTGCCTGTCTCTTTTGCCTGTGACACTCTTTCCTCAGAAGCATGGCATGGCCATCTCACTCACTTCCCTCAGGTCTCTGCTCAAATATCACCTTCTCAATGAGGCCTACTCTTACCACGCCATTTAAATGGCTCCTGGCATTCTACACAGCCTGCCCTACTTCTTTTTTTCCATAACATTTTTGACTTTCTGACATATGATTTACTTTTTAAATATATTTGTGTTTATTGCTTGTTATCACTAGCCTGTAAGCTCCACAGGAATAGGGATCTTTGTTGTTTTTATTCGTTAATACATTTCAGTAGCCTAGAATAGTGCCTGACATACAGTAGGCATCCAAAAAACATTAATTGAGTGAATGAATGAACCAATTAACAAATAAGTAGTAGTTAATAATTTTGTTTTCTAAAATGTTCACGTTGGAAATATATGAATATGACACTCAGATTTTAATATTTTACAGAAATGGCTATTCATACAAAGTGGCAGTCGCATTGTCTCTTTTTCTTGGATGGTTGGGAGCAGATCGATTTTACCTTGGATACCCTGCCTTGGGTGCGTATGTTTCATTAAAAAAAAAAAAAATCCTTATAATTGTATGTGTTCTTATAGATTAAATCTCTGTGTATTTATTATAAGTTCTCTATAATTGGAGTTGAGTAGTTAACATTCTTCTGTGAGTATAGAGCTATCAATTAGCCCAACAGTTCAGCTTAGGTAAGAAATACTGACTTTTCCTGTGTTTTCACCTTTATGAAAACACACAGAAGATAGTGTAGGCATTTACTTAAGATAGTAGGCTGGAACTGTCACTGCTAGTGCTGCGCACACACTGGATGTTTAGTAAATGTTTTATGAACAAATGTACATCCTCTACCACTCCAAAAAATATTTCCTTCTGCCCAAATCTCTTTCACCATTGCCCTGGGATTAGAAACTATGCACTTGGGCCGGGCGCGTTGGCTCATGCCTGTAATCCCAGCGCTTTGGGAGGCCGAGGCGGGTGGATCACGAGGTCAGGAGATCGAGACCATCCTGGCTAACACGGTGAAACCCCGTCTCCACTAAAAATAAAAAAAATTAGCCGGGCGTGTTGGCAGGCGCCTGTAGTCCCAGCTACTCAGGAGGCTGAGGCAGGAGAATTGCTTGAACCTAGGAGGCGGAGGTTGCAGTGAGCCGAGATCGCACCACTGCACTCCAGCCTGGGTGACAGAGCAAGACTCTGTCTCAAAAAAAAAAAAAAGAAACTATGCACTTCTTTCAGAACAAGTTGGGGTTGGAACTTTCGTGACTAGCTTGAGCTGGAGTGGGAGCCTGACTTCTATCACCCTTAGCCCTGCTCTCTATATCTTCCTTCTTGCTGTAATCACATTTACCATAGTTACTAATGCTTATGAAAACTATTTACATTTTACGATAGCTTTTATTTAAACAGTACTTTCACATGCCTGCCCTTATTGAAGCCTTACAACCCTCTGAGTTTATCATCCTCTTTAAATCCTTTTTAACAGGTAGGGAAACTGTCACCAGAGAGGTTAAGGGATTTACTGAGTCTAGAGGCTTTCCTTTATTCTGTGACATACTTGTTGTTATCATCTTTGTTTTATGGATAGGAAAATTGTCACGAGATTAAGAGATTTACCCAAGGACACTCAGCTAGTGACCTTAATTTGAACCCAAATTTTCTGGCTCCAGAGATCATGCTTTATTTACTGTAGTAGTCTGCTTGTATATTAGCCCTTCACTGAGCAAATTTAAAGTTTTTGAATGCTCTGCCTTCTAGCTAGCAAAGCTAACCTTATTTCTTCCATGTTGCTACCCACAAAAGATCAAAGAGAAGTCTTCACTGTGGAGTTGATGGTAGGTATATTTCTGATAGCTGTACTAAAACTCAGTGTTGTAAGTTCCTAAGTAAAAGTCATAAAGTACTATATATATTTATTTAATTAAACATTCAATATTTAAATAACTAAGTGATATGGAAATAATGATGAAGGTCACAGTGTATATTGGTTAAAAATAAAATAAACATGTTAGTAGGCCAATTTATGGTACAGCGCCATAACAGAACCATAACAAAGTGCTGTGAGAGTAAAGAAAAGGGACTGACGCAGTTGACTGAAGGAAGTTCTTAGATGTGGTGACATTTGAGCTAGATTTTGAAGGATGAAAAGATTATAGAGGTTGAAGGCATGGCAGGGAACAGCATGTGTAAAGTGTATAGGTGTACACTGAGAGATTAGGGGATAATTTAGCTGATCGTGTAGGAAGAACATGCAGGAGGTGACACTGCCTACAGAGGTAGTCTATGGTCTGATCATAAAATGCTTTGAGTACCTTGCTGTGGAGTTGGGTCCTTTAGATATCAGAAGTTATCCTTTTAGGTATCAGAAGCAATAAAATATTTTTTCTTTTTCTTTTTTTTTTTGTGACAGGGTCTCACTCTGTTGCCCAGGCTGGAGTGCAGTGGTGCGATCATGGCTCACTGCAACCTCAGCCTCCTGGGCTCAAGGTATGCTCCGTCCTCAGCTCTGCCCGAGCAGCTGGGACTACAGGCATGTACCACCACGCCTGACTTAATGTTGTATTTTTTTGTAGAGATGGGATTTCGCCGTGTTGCACAGGCTGTTCTTGAACTCGTGGGCTCAAGCTGTCCTCCCACCTCAGCCTCCCAAAGTGCTGGGATTACAGGGAAGAGCCACAGTGCCTGGCCAATTTAAAATTTATAAATATTTTAAATAAATTTTAATTTCTGTTAAGAATCCAAGGTTAAGAAATGTAGGCATTTTTATTTTAAATGATGACTGCCTTAAAAAAAATTCTTACAATGTTGACTGCAATGAAAGTAGTTAAACAAAATCTAAAATTCAGTTTTTTGCCGGGTGCAGTGGTGTGTGCCCATAGACTCAGCTACTCAACAGGCTGAGGTGGGGGGATTGCTTGAGGCCAGGAATTTGAGGCCAGCAGAGACAACATAGTGACATCCCATTTCCACAAAAAAGAAAATAAATAAATAAAAAATCCATTTTAAAACTAAACTTACTTAATCTTTTTTCATGGTTATGAAAAGCAGTAGTCCTACTTATATATAGCTTTTTTTTTTCCTTCATAGTGCTAATTATAAATCTGTTAGCCTCAGGGGTTTGTTTATTCATTCACTTTAGTCTTCCTCTGGAATGTACATTCTTTTTTTTTTTTTTTTTGAGTGGAGTTTTGCTCTTGTTGCCCAGGCTAGAGTGCAATGGTGCGATCTCGGCTCACCACAACCTCCACCTCCTGGGTTCAAATGATTCTCCTGCCTCAGCCTCCCGAGTAGCTGGGATTACAGGCATGTGCCCAGCTAATTTTGTATTTTTAGTAGAGACAGGGTTTCTCCATGTTGGTCAGGCTGGTCTCAAACTCCCAGCCTCAGGTGATCCGCCTGCCTTGGCCTCCGAAAGTGTCAGGATTACAGGCGTGAGCCAGTGCCTGGCCTCGAATATACATTCTTAAAGGCAGAAGCCTTATCTGTCTTATGCAAGTTGGTGTCCTGAACAGAACTTGACAGATGGTAAGACTCTGATAAATATTTGTCATATGAATATCAAAAAAGCTAGAAACAGGCTAAATGTTCACTAGGGAGGAACTGTCTCAAAAAATTAAGGTACAGTGTATAACAGAGCAGAATACTATGCAGCCATTTAAAACAATGACATAGAAATATGTTTATTGGCAAAGTAATGTAATAACACCCATAACAGAGTAAGATGATAAATTTAAGAAAATCTAGATATTTTGCTACAAAACCCCTTCTTAAGGATGCTTCACAAAAATGAACATGAGAGGTTTCTGCTGAGATAAAATATTAGATAAGGAAAGAATGTCTTTGGAACTGGTAAATATTACCTACGCCTGGAGTAATACATTTAAGGAAATTAGAGAACAGATCAGAGATGATATTTAAAAGTTTAAGGAACTAACAAATTTATAGTGACAGAAAGCAGGTAAGTGCTTGCTGGGGAAAGACTGGGGCAAGGAGAGACAAGAAATAGAAATTATAAAGGGGCGTGAGGAAACTATTAGGGGTGACAGATAACGTTCTTTTTTTATTATAGTGATTGTTTCACAGGTGTTTACAAGTGTCAAATTTATCAAATAGTACATTTTAAATACGTACATTGTATGTCATTGTATGTCATTGATGTCATTGTATGTCATTTTAATGTATGTCATTTATAGCTCAATAAAGCTGTTTTAAAAAATCAAGAGGCTGGGTGTGGTGACTCACACCTGTAATTTCAACATTTTGGGAGGCCAAGGCAGGAGGATCACTTGAGGCCAGGAGTTCAAGACCAACCTGGGCAACACAGTGAGACCCTTGGAAGTAGTGAGACCCTGCAAAGGAAAGAAGGAAGGGAAGGAGGAAAAAAGGAGAAAGGAAAAGAAGGAAAGAAAGAAAGAAAAGAAACTCCTGGAGTAACACATTTAAACTTACCAGTTCAGTGTTAAAAAAAAACTTGAAGGTTTAATCATTACAGTGACTTACAGCATATCTTACTCCAAACGTGTGATGTTAACTATGGTCTATCTATTTCTACAAATTTAAGGCAAAGGATGATTTTAGTAATGAAGTTTCCAATAATGCCATCTTAACCTTGTTTTAGGTTTTCAAATATAAAAATACTTTATGAACACAGATAGGAAGGGCAATAAGAATTAAGCGAGGTAGTCTCGCTCTGTTGCCGGGGCTGGAGTGCAGTGGCCGGATCTCAGCTCACTGCAAGCTCCGCCTCCCGGGTTTACGCCATTCTCCTGCCTCAGCCTCCAAAGTAGCTGAGACTACAGGCGCCCGCCACCTCGCCCGGCTAGATTTTTGTATTTTTTAGTAGAGACGGGGTTTCACCGTGTTAGCCAGGATGGTCTCGATCTCCTGACCTCGTGATCCGCCCGTCTCGGCCTCCCAAAGTGCTGGGATTACAGGCTTGAGCCACCGCGCCCGGCGGTAAGATACATTTGATAAATGTTAGCCCAGCAACAACTTTTGTTGTCACTATTTCTGCTACTACAGTTATTATAATCAAAACCTTCATTCATCCCTGAGAGGTATGAGAAAAAAAATAAAAATAAAAAAAAGAAATTTAGGCCAGATGTGGTGACTGGTAATCCAAGCATTTTGGGATGCCAAGGCGGGAGGATCACTTTATCCCAGGAGTTCAAGACTAGCCTGGGCAACATAGTGAGACCCTGTCCCTACAAAAAATTTTAAAAAGTAGCCGAGCATAGTGGGTTATGGGGCAGGGATAGGGTGGCATGCTGCTTCAGACAGGCATGTTAGGGAAGACTTCTCTAAAGAAGTGGCCTAAAAGGAAGAACAATCTTGAAAATGGCAGAATAAAAGCCAAAGCCCTGATGTGATTACCTATTCTTCATGGATCAGCAGTTAAAGATATAACTTTAGA
>NW_012111142.1:4108938-4112326 GCF_000951035.1 Colobus angolensis palliatus
AAAAAAAAAAAAAAGAAAACAGATAAAAGGCCCTGCCCTAATGGGGCTTCTATGCGACAGATAGTAATCAAAGATAAAATGTTAGGTAAGTAAATGTTTTGAGGAAAACGAAAAGCAAACTTTTTAGTTATTTCTGTATTTTAATAGTTATTAACTTATTGCCACCATGTTATTTCTGTACTTACAACATTATTCTGCTATATGTGGGGGAAGAAGTCATCTAATGTCCCAACATAGTTCAATCTTATTTGTGTATTCTCAGGTTGTGGGAGGTGATCTCATCCTCACAGGATTTTTAGCTGGCATCTATTTGTAGTTAATATATGGAACTACATTTTCACAAGGAGTCTTGTCTTATACCATTTTTATATCTCATATGAGATGTCTTGTAAGAAACTCAAGTTTAAATTCATAAGAGATTAATCATCCCACCCCCAGGCCACCCCAATCGCCTCTTACAATTGTTTTTGGGTTATATTGTTGTAGATGTCCCATATTAGATACTCTGTTATCATCTATTTTAGCATCTAAGCTCTTGGGTTGGGACCAAGGACAAAGCCGTATATAGTGATCAGCACAGAATTGTTGATTTTGACTATAGAGCTAATAAACAGGAGATCCTTAAGGAAAGAAATATGTAAGATAAATTAAAGGTAATTGGATTGCTAATTTTTGCAATTTTACAACAAGAGCAGTGTTTTTTCCTGATTTTTTTTTTTTGGCATGACAATTTATATATTTTAACTCTCCAAATGTATAGTGAATTTTGGGTCACATAATGTATGAAGTCTAAATAAGTAATTAAGGATTTTAGGACTAAAAGATGTTTTGTAACTGGTGTACTGAGATTTAAAGATTATTTCCTTAGGCCTTTTCTCTTAGAAATTTTGTTAGATTATATTGAGGTTTTTTTTCAGTTACTGATATTTATTTGTTAAGGGAACTAATACATTATTTTTTGGCATTTCTATGTAGAGGGTTCCTTTAAACTCTTCTCATTTTCAGATGAAGATTTAATTTTTTAAAGTGTTACTTTTATGTTCTTGATATAAAGAGCATTATGTATATGTAAAATAATGGTTTATTGGAAAATGGAACAGTTTGTTAATATTTAGAAGACTTTCCAGATTATAAATGACTTTACCTTCTTTTCTAGGTTTGTTAAAGTTTTGCACTGTAGGATTTTGTGGAATTGGGAGCCTAATTGATTTCATTCTTATTTCAATGCAGGTAAGTTTCTCAATCTAGAATGTAAACTACTTTTACATTCAAAATTGAGTTCTGTGATCTCCTGTTATACTTAAAATGATTAGTAAACAAGGAAGCAGATATAAATGGTTGTTTTCATTTGTCTTCATGTACTAGTGCTCTACCAGTTAGTAGTTCTCAAAGACATAAGAAGTTCATTAAAAAAGATTCCATGCTCAAATATGATTTGTAAATGTGAGTTCAACTGAGTTAAAGAAGTTTCTTTACTGAATAACTTCTCAAAAGCTTTTTAATATATGTTGTCTCCAAGAGGGATTGTGGTTGATTTTCAGACCGTTTCTTTTCCTCATAGTTACTGTCACCTTGTCAATTACCATAAAAGCATTGATAGGATTCTGTTATACATATGGACATTGTGGAGGCAGAGACAAGATTTTCTTTTGCACTGGACAGGCCCTCTATACTAGTATTGTGTTGTTTGCAAATTACAGAAACTGAAATCCAGCTAGCTTAAGCTAAAAAGGAAAAAAAAAGGGGAGGGGGGCCGTTCTTTAGAAAATCTGAGAATGTAGACCAGATATGTATAAACAAATGATACACATGTTTGGGGCTCTCCTGAAAACTTATCTTGCTTTTCTCCTTAGCTTCATTTTCTCCTGCTGCAGTGAGGCTGGGGGCAGGCATGGTTTGTGAAATGCTGTCCGTAACATTTGAAAGTGCCACCAGATGTTTTCTGTTAAATTATGTAGAACTGATTGTGGTTAACTCATGAGGATTCTTAGAGAAAGAGATGAATTTTTCACAACAAATGTTGACAAACAGCATTTCAACAAGCATTTATGGAGCACCTAACATCTTCAGCAAGTGTATCAGTGTGCATTTAGAGCATCATCTGTTTTGCTCTGCTTTCTCATATAGTATTTCCACTCTTCAATTCTGTCTGCTTGATGTTATCATTATGCTTTAAAAGAAAGTCACAATCTAGGAGATTGGGATACCATACTGTGAGGAGGAGGCAGCATATGGACCAATAAGATACCAGAATTAAACAAGGAAAATATTTGGTTTTAAAGTTGGAATTTTCCTGTCTGTACTCGTAAACATATGCCTAACCAAATATCCTGCCTTCTCTGACTGTGGGACAGGCATGCAGGCATGAAGAGGCTAAGGTACTTGTGCACATATGCTTAGAAATGAGTTTCTCACTTTCAGTGAGGATCCAAGGAATTTAATGTATTATTGGGATTCTTTGAGTTAAGATACCCAGAATTCAAAGTGTCTTTGAAACTGAACCATTTAGTTAATATTTTCATGCTAGGTTCTTTCTTTGGTGATATTATTGCATTGTAGCTTTAGTTATATCAAATTATAGAACTATAGAACTAATTTGATTCAGCCACTGCTTTCTGATTCATTTATACCTGAACTTTTTACAATAAATACTTTTTTTTGTTTTTTTGAGACAGGGTCTCACTCTGTCGCACAGGCTGGAGTGCAGTGGTGTGATCTGAGATCACTGGCAACCTCTGTCTTTGCCTCCTGGGCTTAAGTGATCCTCCCACCTCAGCCTCCCAAGTAACTGAGACTACAGGTGTGCACCACATACCTGGCTAATTTTTGTATATTCTGAAGAGATAAGGTTTTGCCATGCTTCCCAGGCTGGTCTCCTGAGCTCAAGCAATCTGCCCACCTCAGCCTTCCAAAGGGCTTTTTGTAAAAATAGCATGAGCAACTGCACCTGGCCTCTAGTTATTTAACTTAAAGATCATCTGGGATTAGGAGTTTATCACATTAAGAAATAGAGTGTGTAAACATCTGCAGTAAATTTCCCTAAATAAGACATTTTCACAGGTATGATCAGTTTAGACTGCTTTCAAATCGAGGGAGATTATAATAAATCCATTTCAAGCATAGCCAAATAAGATGGGTAGCCTTATTCTTCATGTCATTTAACATATTTCACATTTGATGTTGACATCATCAGTTTTAGAGGAGCGTTCCTGGGCTCAAGTGATCCTCTCATCTCAGCCTCCCAAAGTGTTGGGATTACAGGCATGAGCCATTGTGCATGGCCCTGGCTCTTTTTTTTATTTTTCTTTCCTTCCCCATTCTCTCCATGACTGACTGACTTCCTTCCTTCCTTCCTTCCCTCTTTTCTTTCTTTTCTTTCTTTCTTTCT
>NW_012111142.1:4112461-4113048 GCF_000951035.1 Colobus angolensis palliatus
TCTTTCTTTCTTTCTTGCCTTTCTTGCCTGTCTTTCCATCTTTCTTTCTTTCTTTTTTGCCATTAAATACTATTTCCCAGTGAGTAGCAATGTGTTTCTGTTGGACTGTGATCCCATAAATGTATCGGGCATGGATTCAAGACCTATAAAAAATACCGTACTTTGTTTCACAGTGTTTATAACAAAAATCGAATAGTCTAGTTATAGTTTGTCTTTGAACAGAAACAATACAAAGTGTAATGCCCATATTGTTAAAGTAAGCTTTACATGTTGCTGTATTTACTGAAAATACTTTTATGAGTTTGTCTATTTGTTATTAAACTTTGGAAGTTCTATTTTTTGTTCCTAAAAATATACAGATAATATGAATGATGATGCATGGCATGAAATAATACATAGAATACAGTCAAGAAAATCTAAATCAGTGATACATGTATAGCATACCATCCTTCAGCTGTGGGTAACTATTGTTTATAACTACTACATATATATAGTTATTCATAAGGTAGTTTTGAAGATTTAAAGACACTCATTCTTTTATGCCATATATATAATATGCCATATAATATATATTTATATTTATAAAT
>NW_012111142.1:4113538-4127442 GCF_000951035.1 Colobus angolensis palliatus
ACGCCCAGCTAATTTTGTATTTTTAGTAGAGATAGGGTTTCACCATGTTGGTCAGGCTGGTCTTGAACTCCTGACCTCATGTGATCTGCCTGCCTTGGCCTCCCAAAGTTCTGGGATTACAAGTGTGAGCCATCATGCCTGACCTGGGCATTTTTAATTATACCAAAATCACTGATGTATATTCTGCAAAACAAAAGGAAAAGAAAGTCTCCTATGTTAAGTGGAGACAAACAGCCACAAATCAGAAAGATGAGGATGTGTGGAGGGAAAATGGAAATAAGTGTTATAATGTAGAAAGTTATTGGAAGTATGCTGGGTTCTTTCTTTGTCACAGTTTTTTAAAGATTCTGTTCATCATGGAAGAAATTGCTTTTCATTCCTATTAATATAACAGAGTGGATTTCCTTAAAGGACCAGTAACCATATAAGCAGCAGAAATTCAAAAAAGTAGCATAATGTCTGAAACATTTATGAATTTTATAAATACATTTAACAGACTGGTAAAGTATGCTTCATGAATTTGAAATTTATTATATGCCACTCTAATACTGTATATACTGCTTTGCATTAGTTTTTAACTTTTAAACAATGGATTTGACTTTTCACTCATAAATTTTTTGAGGAAAAATGACTTTTATTAATCTCCTATAGTACCAGTAGTATGTTAAACAGAGTATGTCCTCAAAAATTTTTGCTGATTTGGAATTGTATGCAGTATGCCTTATACAAAGTGTGGCTTTGTGCCAAGTACAAGCAAGATGAGATGCTGAAAATGGTAGTTTTTAAAAAAGTCATTGTTTTTCTGTAGAACCTGTTTTAGTTCATTTGCGGCTATAACAAAACACTTTAGACTGTATTATTTCTTTTTTTTTTTTTTTTTTTTTTTAGACTGAGTCTCGCCAGGCTGGAGTACAATGGTGCAATCGTGGCACAATCTTGGCTCACTGCAATCTTTGCCTCCCAGGCTCAAGCGATTCTCATGCCTCAGGCTCCTGAGTAGCTGGCATTACAGGTGCTTACCACCACACCTGGCTAATTTTTGTATTTTTTGTAGAGACAGGGTTTCATCATGTTGGCCAGGCTGGTCTTGAACTCCTGACCTCAAATGATCCACCCACCTTGGCCTCCCAAACTGCTGGGATTACAAGCATTAGCCACTGTGTGTGGCCTAGACTAGATTATTTCTAAATAATGGAAAATTATTTCTTATCGTTCTGGAGGCTGGGAAGTCCAGTATCAGGGCACCAGCAGGTTCAGTGTCTGGTAAGGGCTGTCTGCTTCATGGATGGTGCCTTCTATATGTGCTCACATGGTGTAAAGGATAAGGTCATTAATCCCATTAATGGATGGTGGAGCCCTAATGACTTAATAACTTTCCAAAGGCCCTGCCTCTTAGTATGAACACATTTGGGGTTAGACTTCAACATAGGAATTTTACAGGGACACAAACATTCAAAACATAATAGGGCTAAATTCCTAAATTTCACAGTGTCACTTGAGAGGTAATGAATAAAAATGAGAGTTGATGTGATAAACTATAAATTATGCTGTCATTGGAAATTGGTTTAGTGAGCACCAACTTAGGTATAATAACATGGGGTCCTTGCCCTAGAAGAACCTATGATCTTTTCCAAGAATAGTCTGATAATAGATTCCATTTATTTTTAGAAACAAAATATTTCCAGATAAGTGCCTATAATCTCAGAATTTGGGAGGCCTACGTGGGAGGATCACTGGAGCCCAGGAGTTTGAGACCAGCCTGGGCAACACAGTGAGACTCCTTATCTACAAAAATTTTTTTAAAAATTTGCCAGGTGTGGTGGTGCATGCCTGTAGTTCCAGCTACTCAGGAGGCTGAGGTTGGAGGATCACTTGAGCCTGAGAGATTGATCAAGGTTCCAGAGTGAACTGTGATTGTAGTTCTACACTCTAGCCTAAGCAACAGAGTGCTTTTGCCTAAGCAAAAAAAAAAAAATAATAATAATAATAAAATATTTCCTTGGGGACTGTAGGCCTAATAAACACTTTCCTTAATTTTTATCTTTTTAAAAATCTTTACATTTTACAAACATTTTTAAAAGCCTAAGCTTTTCAGTTTAGACCAAAATATGGCCAAGGCTATGGAATCACCTCTGTGTGAGCCAGTTTGTTTGGTCAAAGACATAGCCTATCCCTTTTTGATCAAAAGAAGGACTAACAGCATAATTGCCATAATCTACTACCAATGCTGGAAAAGCTGGTATATTTGATAGTTTGCTAGATGTAGGACAATAATATATAAAAACAGAGGACTTTTTTTTTTTTTGAGATGGAGTCTCACTCTGTTGCCCAGTCTGGAGTGCGGTGGCACGATCTCAGCTCACTGCAACCTCTGCCTCCCGGGTTCAAGCAATTCTATTGCCTCAGCCTCCTGAGTAGCTGGGATTACAGGCATGCGCAACCGCGCCCAGCTAATTTTTAGTAGAGACGGGATTTCACCATGTTAGCCAGGCTGGTCTCAAACTCCTGACCTCAGGTGATCTGCCTGGCTCGGCCTCCCACGGTGCTGGGATTATAGGTGTGAGCCACTGCACCCAGCCACAGAGGAGTGTATGTTTTTTTTTTTTTTGGGCGGAGGGGTAGGGAGACAGAGTCTCGCTCTGTTGCCCAGGCTGGAGTGCAGTGGCACGATCTTGGCTCACTGCGACCTCCGCCTCCTGGGTTCAAGTGATTCTCCTGCCTCAGCTTCCTGAGTAGCTGGGACTACAGGCATG
This sequence comes from Colobus angolensis palliatus, assembly GCF_000951035.1. Lineage (NCBI taxonomy): Eukaryota > Metazoa > Chordata > Mammalia > Primates > Cercopithecidae > Colobus > Colobus angolensis. Next base: position 4,116,292 of record NW_012111142.1, read on the forward strand.
CGCCACTGCACCCAGTTAATTTTTGTATTTTTAGTAAAGACGGGATTTCACCATGTTGGCCAGGATGGTCTTGATCTCTTGACCTCGTTACCCCCCTGCCTTGGCCTCCCAAAGTGCTGAGATTACAGGCATGAGCCACTGTGCCTGGCCACAGAGGACATTTTATAGATACCAAATCCTTCAAATAGCTCCCTGTGTCATTATTTAACCTTGGTGTGATTTATTGGGAAAATAAATGGAAAAACCGAAGTGACTGATAATTTTCGTAACTTTTACTCTGTCATGTGACCTTAATTAGGTAGATTTCACTTAGTTCACTTACCCCATGGGTAGATTTTTTTTTAGTGCCTTTAAGAGGATTTTCAAAACAAAGAATATCTTAAACTGGTTCTGAGACAAATCCCAAAGCTGTGTTTTCCTCAGGATGTAAATGGTGACTCTCATTCATTTCTTAAAGAATAGTGTTTATTTTGGTCATTTATGATTAATACTAAGAATTCTTTAAATCAAATGAAGTCAGGTGTTCTGAATGCATAAATTCTGGCACTGTGTAGGAATTTTGATAATTAAAATGTGACTAATCAGATGTTTTTAATAGCATCATCTTAAAATTAATCACACACAGAAGTGAAATATGGATACAAAAATGTAGTCTGACTTTTAAGAAAGTATTAGTTATTTGGGGGAGTTGGGATGGGTACAGGTTGCATTATCCTTTACTTGCAGACAGCTGAATCATTTGACTTTTATCACCAGATTGGTAGGTTTGCAGGAGATGATCTGATCTTGCTGATGTTATTGTTGGCATTCTTTGTATGGAGAAACTCAGAAGTCTTTTAGATAGAGAAAGCGTAGATTGATATAAATGCTCTTTTTTTTCTTTCACTTCTTAATTCATTCATTACATTTGAAATTTATAAAATATTTGAGTTACCTAAGAAGCATGACTTCACTGACAGTGCTGTTAAATGAGGGGTCATATCAATTGCTAAAGTTGAGGTGATAAAGTACTTACTGGTAACCACATTTTTTTCCCTTTATTCATAGTAGAATGCCACCTAAGTATATACAAACAAATTACATTTTACACTAACAAAATCAAAAGTTTATAAATTGCAAACATTAATACTATAACATTAATAAGTACAAATAAGATAATAGCTTTTTGTACAGTAAAATATATATAACATCAACATTGCCACTTTAAGTATACAGTTCAGTGGCATTAATTATGTTCAGAATATTTTACAACTGTCACCACTATCTATTTCTAAAACTTTTTCATCACTCCAAAAATACTGTACCCCTTAAGTAATAGCTTCCTTCCCCTTCTCTTCCCACCTTCTGGTAACCTCTGTTATACTTTTTGTCTTTTTGAATTTGCCTGTTCTAAATTTTTGTTTTTACGAATAGAGACAGGATCTCACTTCGTTCCCTAGGCTGGTCTCAAACTCCTGGGCTTAAGCTATCCTCCTGCCTCGGCCTCCCTAAGTGCTGGGATTACAGACATGAGACACTGTGCCCAGCCAGCTTCAGGATATTTCTTAGCAGAGAAATAAACTAATAATTTTAGGTTTTATATTCTGTTGTCTATGAACAAATGGACATGGACATATTTACTGAGTAAAAAAATTCCCAGTATTGGGATATTTTACTTTATTTTTTTAGAGACAGGATCTTGCTCTGTTGCCCAGGCTGGAGTGCAGTGGCATGATCATAGCTCATCTCAACCTCGAATTCCTGGGTTCAAACAATCCTGCCTCAACCTCCCATCCAGTATGGGATATTTTAAAAGATATGTAATTTTATAATTAATAATACAATAATATACTCATAATGAAATATGTTAGAATTGGCACATTATATATGTGTATGTGGGTGCTTAAAACAGGTTTTATTATTTATTTATTTTTTCTTTGCGATAGAGCCTCACTCTGTTGCCCAGGTTGGAGTGGAGTGGTATGATATCAGCTCACTGAAACCTCTGCCTCCTGGGCTCAAGTAATTCTCATGCCTCAGCCTCCCTAGTAGTAGCTGGGATTACAGGTGTGCACCACAATGCCCAACTGATTCTTGTATTTTATTTATTTATTTATTTATTTTTTGTAGATACTGGGTTTTGCCATGTTGGCCAGACAGACTGGTCTTGAACTCCTGGCCTCAAGCAATCCTCCCGCCTTGGCCTCCCAAAGTGCTAGGATTACAGGCATGAGCCACTACACCCTGTCTTAGGTTTTATTTTATTTTATTTTTTTAATTTGGCAAAGGAATATGGATCTAAATAGTTGAAATCTTTATAGCTGATCTTTTTTTTTTTTTAAAGTAAATAAAATAGTTTCTTATGTGACCAGATAGTTCATAGAAAAGTGTGTTGATGATACTTTGTAGTGGCTTAAGCTGAGGTCTTTGTATCTAAATCTTGTAGTCATAGAAGACATTAAAACTTTAAAAAGACTGTACCGATCAGCTTATTCTATTCTTCATTATAATCAGTAAGAAAAATTGAGATCCAGGAAGGAATAAATTATTTGATCCTGCAGCTAGTTATAGAAAGAGACAGCTTTCTCTTCCAAGTTTTCCTTTCAGTTTAGTGCTTTACCACACTGACTTAATTTGGTTATTTAAATAGGGTTGCGTTCTGTCACCCAGGCTGGAGTGCTGTGGTGTGATCATAGCTCACTGCAACCTTGAACTCTTGGGCTCAAGCAATCCTACCTTAGCCTCTCGAGTAGCTGAGACTACAAGTGCACGCCATGGCACCTGGCTAATATTTTGTTTTCATTTTTTTTTTGTAGAGGCAAATTTCTTGCTTTTTTGCCCACACTGGTCTCAAACTTCTGGCTTCAAGCAGTCTTCCTGCCTTGGCCTCCCAGAGTGTGGGGATTACAGTTAATTTTTATGTAAATTCATAAAAAAGTATCAAGCCAAATCAATTTAATCTTTAACAAGTAAGTCAATGTGCATAACAGCACCTGACATGGTGTGTGGCACGTACATGCTTTGTAAGTACTGCTTGAATATTAATGTGTAGTTCACTAGAATAAGTTCCCTGTTGGCAGAGATGGTATTTTATTCACTGTGTATAATGTCTAGCATAGAACCTGGAATATCATAGGAATTAAATATTTGTTGAATAGTTTTAAGATCAAATTTATTTTTAAAATGAGGAATGCTTTATAGCAGCGTCCTTTGATTTTAAAAACAAAGTCCATACTCCATATATTTTTAAATTGACATTTACGTTTTCTATCATAAGTTTAAATAGTTGCAAAGGATATAACTTCTAGTCTGCAAATATTTACATATTTAAATAAAAGTGTTACATCAATTTTGAAATGTCTCCAACATAATATAAATATAGGATTTTAAATATCACCTACTTTAAAAAGATGTGCGTGAACTCTTCACTAACCATTATAATTTTTACATTGCTTCTTTTCTTCCTTTATTTTTATTCCTCTTCTACAGAATTTTATCGTAATATAATACATTTTTATGTTTAAAAGCTTCCTACTAGGCTGGGCGCGTTGGCTCCTGCCCTAATCCCAGCACTTTGGGAGGCCAAAGCAGGCAGATCAGTTGATGTTCTTAACCATTATCCTAGTACTGGGAGTTTGAGACCAGCCTGTTCAACATAGTGAAACCCTGTCTCTACAAAATAATACAGAAACAAAATTAGCTGGGCGTGATGGCGCACACCTGAGGTCCCAGCTACTTGGGAGGCTGAGGTGAGAGGATTGCTAGAGCCCAGGAGGGGGAGGTTGCAGTGAGTCAAGATCATGCCACTGCACTCCAGCCTGGGTGACTTGAGACCCTGTATCCAAAAAAAAAAAAAATAATAATGAAAGAGAGAAATCTTCCTACTAATCATCTTGTTCGTTAAAATTAAAATATTTAAAAATTTTCTGTGATTTTTTTTTGGATTGTCATTATAATAATGATACACAGTTGATCAAAACAGCATAAACATGTTGCAAATTATTTTTAAGCAAAAAGATATAAAATGTTATTGGAAATGCATCTTTGGAACAGATACGGCAGAATGTATTTTTGGACCTTTGAGTAAAGGATCGTTCCCTAAATCCAGTATTTTGAGTTATCCCTTTGTTTGGCACTTCAGAGGCTTTCACACCTCAGGGAAATAGTCCATCATAAGACTCGGGGTATCCTGGATTGGTAGGTATGCTTTACTATTAACAAGTGGGAGAAATGACCACAGTGAGGAGAAATGGGAAGGGAAACTGACAGGATGCTTCCACTGTAGCATGGTATCAGGCAGATTTGTTTTACAAAGAGTATTTAGGGAATTAAGATCTCAAGATTGATTTCCCCTCTGGGCCCACATACACCTTGGTAAATCTTTGTCCACCTTTAAGGCTACAGTTTGAAAATTGCTACCTTAGAGGATAATTTATAGAGATTATGTGATTAAGTGGACAAGATGATTGTAGTGAACATGTGTTGTTTTCCTACCTCTTCCTTTTCCGTTCCAGGTGGTTCTGGCAGGACTGTCAATGATACTACCTCATCTCCCACAGGCAGCCTGGCCTGGCCTGGCCTGGCCAGGCCAGTCATTAAATCTATTCCCATGGATATAGTAGGTTTGTCCACAATAGGCATAAAAACCAAGCAGATCAGTAAAAGTCTTTCCCTGGAATTGGTATATAAACATTGGGGAAGAAAATTTTACTTTCTTTATTAGGAGCTGCTGAGCTGGGAATATGTGACTCTCGAGCTATTGGCAATTAGTTAGAGTGCCACTCTGCAGAATGAAGACAAGCAGAGCTAAGCAAGGAGGCAGGGAAGCCAAGGGCCTCAGGGAGCACAGAATTCAGTCTTTGGTGCCTGCAGCTTTTCTTTTGATCCTTTGAGCTATCCCAGTATTCTTTTCAGCTACATGAGCCACTAAATTACCTGTTTTTGCTTAGGTTAGCGCTGGATTTCTGTCGCTTCTGAAATACTTTTATTAACAACTGAGAAAAGTAAACCCAAAGTGTTGTGAAATATCTTCTATAAAATGAATAATTTTGAAATTTTGTCTCTTTTAGATTGTTGGACCTTCAGATGGAAGTAGTTACATCATAGATTACTATGGAACCAGACTTACAAGACTGAGTATTACTAATGAAACATATAGAAAAACACAATTATATCCATAAATATTTTTTAAAAGAAACAGTAAGTGATATATATATATATATAATATCTTATAGTAGTATGTTATTCATATAAAATTATGAGAATTTTAGGACCATAGAAAATTTTAAGAGACCATATAAACCTTTCAGGTCCCCCTATGCCTGAAGCATCTTCTATCCCTTGAAAAGCATTTTAGTCCACACTCATGGCTCCTATGGTTCCCACTTCAGACTCTTTGCAGTGCATATGGTTAAAGGACAAAGTTCACAAAAAACTAACATCAAAGCAAAAAGGCATTTATTATATGATGGCTATGATGAAAGTATGTGCTGTAAATAGTTCAATATAGCAGATATTTCTGCTGCCCATCCCTCTAAGGGTCAGTATAATCTTTAACTTCCTTCTTTGGTTCTCCTTCCCTGAAACTGAAAATAGATACTGATAGAGTCCAAAGCCTGAATTCCCTGTAAGTCCTTCTTCTAACCTGAAGTTTGCCTCTGCCCATAAGAATTATTAATTGGCCTCAGCTTTATCTTTTTTTTTGGAGACTGAGTCTTGCTCTGCCGCCCAGGCTGGATGGCAGTGGCTCGATCTCGGCTCACTGCAACGTCTGCCTCCCAGGTTCAAGCGATTCTCATGCCTCAGCCTCCCCAGTAGCTGGGACTACAGGCATACACCACCATGCCCGGGTAACTTGTATTTTTAGTAGAGACAGGGTTTCGCCATTTTAGTCAGGCTAGTCTGGAACTCTTCAGGTGATCCACCTGCCTCGGCCTCCCAAAGTGCTGGGATTATAGGCTTGAGCCACTGTGCCTGGCTGGCCTCAGCTTTAAATAAGTGATAAATCTGCTGAAGTCAGAGATACCATCCTTTTTCCTGGTTCAACTCTGGTTTTCTAGAACTCTGCTACTAGGTTTTTAAAATCTCAATTACCATACATTAGTCTATTCTAATAATCTTCCAATAATGCAAATTTTACTCAGGATTTTGGTAGAATATCAGGAAAACCATTTCCTGGTATAATTATTCTCTGTAATAGAGAAATCCTATATATCATGTAAGGTGAAGGGTAGCTTTTATGTAATAGTTCATTTTGAACTGTCTAGCAGCTGTCTAGCAGCTTTCATAGACACAGACAGGCAGAGAGAAAGACAGGGCAGATTTCTTAACCATTGTCCTAGTTCTAGGGTTTTCAGTCAACTCTGTCTCAAAGACTGCTTCTAGAGGCCAGCAAGAGAATAGACATTTGTTTTCTGTCTTGTAGAACGGAAACAGGATATGAAGCATACTTTTGCCCTTTAGGTAGATTTTTTTCTTTTCTAACAGTAAAATTATGGATATGCCTTATAGTTATTGTCATGGGATTGAAAGTGACACACCCTCAAGATGTAAGGAATTTATTCAACTGATTGTCCAAAAGGTTTTCGAAATCTTATAAACTATAAGTCATTGAGCCTTAAAATTAAAATAAAGCTTAGAGATCCATCTACATCTTCTTAACCAGGAAAAAAAATCGAGAGCTAAGGAAATTGAGACTAAGACACACAACTGATTAGTGCAAAAGTGAAACTAGAATCTAGGTCTTCCATACATTCTGTTACATGGTTGTTCTCTTTCTCCCATCCTACCCCAGCTCCAGTCAACTGTATCATTTTGTATTAGGCATTTTTGGTTTGGAAATTGTTTCTCCTGTCTTATGAGAAGGATTGTGTAGTTTCATGTAACTTTTATTATTCATACTGTAAATTGTGTCTCTTTCAAAAGTAGATTGTTTCTAAACCATAGTGTGTAAAAATTAAGCAAATGTAATTTTAAGAGGAATCTCATTATTTGTAGCCTATTATGTAAACATTTAGGTGGGATTCCAGAGTCAGATTTGAAACATAAAACCTGAAGGGCCCATTAGAAATGCCAGTATCTGCATTATCACTCATGTAAACTGCATTATACAGAAGTGCTCCAAGAGTGAGAAAAAAATATATTGAGCAAATGAAATGTTAAAATGTACATCTGCAATAACCTCATTGGACTATTAAAAAATACTGTGTTTTAACATATTTCTTTTTTCTGTTTTAGGATTTGAGCCTCCTTGATTTTAATAGAGAACTTCTAGTGTCTAGATTTAAAGATTTCTGTTTTTCATTCATATACCATTTTATGAGTTCTGTATAATTTTTTGTGGTTTTTGTTTTGTTGATTTAGTTAAAAGTATATTATTGTGAGATTTATTTAATAGGACTTCCTTTGAGAGCTGTATAATAGTGTTTCTCAGGCTTCTGTCTCTATGAGAGATAGCTTATTACTCTGATACTCTTTAATCTTTTACAAAGGCAAGTTGCCACTTGCCATTTTGTTTCTGAAAAATAAAAGTATAACTTATTCACATTTTTAGTGCTTTGTTATTGAGAAAATCTTCTTAAATGTTGAATGTAGCTGTCTTACCCATTTTGATCCTTCAAAGCAGTTAATTCGTGGTGTGAACAAATACCATTTATATTGCCTGGGGCTTCAGTCCTGTGTATGACACCCACCTGTTTTTCTGCAGCTTTCAGATCTGTTTTTGCCTTGGTATCCAGGGAGCTAAAGATCATTAGGGAGTCTGTGAAACCTTGAGGCAACATATACACTTCTGGCATTGATTCAGGCCTCTGAAGTGTGAACTCTTTCCTTTTTTGCTTTGGGAGTGCTACACTAGCTTTTGGAAGACCAGATGCTGACTCGTCTAGCTCACTGCAGTTATATTTGAAGCTGGATGGACAAGGTGGGAGCACCAAACAGATGATTAATGTCTTCCATCTGTGAGCAGCAGCGGGCAGATGCCAGCACAGGTGCCTTAAGTGATGTACCAGTGTCTGAAAAAAGCACCTGTATGTTAGCACTGGTTTTTCTTACCATGTTTAGAGGGGTTTTAAGAAGATGGAAATATGTGAAATGTTACATCCCAGAATACTATCCCACTTTTTCTTTAGGAACAGGCATACCAATTTCAAAATTACTAGTGTCGGTGCTCCTCAAGAGTAAAAACCATAATTTTTTGTCACATTTTCCTCAAAAGTGGACAGTATAGTATAATTAGCTTCATCATATGTAAATCATTCAGTAGTAGTTTCTCAAGTTGGTGGGAGATTATTAAATACTAATATATGAAATGAATTTGGTTGCCCCCCTAATGTACACCAGGAACATCTCTTCGATTTGTTCAAAGAGACGTTTGAACAAGTTTGCTTGTCCACCAAGTGGGAGGCCTGATCTATATGGGGGAATGCAGGAGTGAACAAAATCCCCGCCCTTTAGAAGCTTATATTCTCTTGTGACTTACAGTTTCACCGTGATATTTTTGGTCACAGTTAAACTGGTTGGTAGATACCATTTTCTAGTGTCCCTGAGTTCCTTTAGGTTGCAGACAGCGCTTTGTGGTTTACTTCAGTATCATGTAAGCCCAGACTAAGTCATGTTTCCACAGTCAGATTAGTTCAACTATATAAGAAATACCTACTCGGGAGGCTAAAGCAGAAGAATCACTTGAACCCTGGAGGCGGAGGTTGCAGTGAGCCGAGATTGTGCCACTGCACCCAAGCCTGTGTGACAGAGCAAGACTCTGTCTCAAAAAAAAAAAAAAAAAAGAAAAAGAAAAGAAGAAGAAATACCTGCAGTCAAATTTTGAACAGTAATCTTGATCCTTGCATAATAGCTACAGTCATTAGCTTGGCCAGGCAGTAAGTCTGTTTCAAAGCAGGTGATGCTAAAAAGTATTTATTCAAATAAGCTATACTCTTAAAGGGTTGTTGAGGAAGTATGGAAACAAAGTCCCTTCACAATACATTATTAAGCCTTTAGACTTTATTTTCACTTTAGTTTCCTAAATTTACATGACAAGAACACTTCTAGTTTGCCTAATTATGTTGCCTAATATGTAATTCTTTAACAGATTGTTTAATAAACTTATGTGAATGCATTTAAATTCTTTGTCAACTTTTTTCTCTTTCACTGAGCACTATTATGACAATTTGTTAGTAGTATGTATGAATATGAATTATATGTTAAACCCTCTGTGTCCGATGTTTTATATGTTAACCCTGGTTTTAGATCAGTGACCAAAATTGTGAGATGGATTAGTTCAGTCATTCTTTATTACTGCTAAGCCTTTTAAGGCAGAATGGGAAGGATTCTTTCAATCCTATAGAAACGTTTAGTACCTTGTAGCAGTGATGTACAAATAATACTGCTTTTGCCTAAAGGATTAGTATAATTTCCAGAAGTACCTGTGTACCCAGAAATATTCCTTACTTCAAAGATTCTGTTTTGTCTATGGCCAGCATTTGTTCATGGAACTGCTAAGAGTATAAAAGAAATAGTGGTTTGCGTTTTTTTTTTTGCCAATGGAGTTTCACTCTTGTTGCCCAGGCTGGAGTGCAATGGCACAATCTTGACTCACTGCAACCTCCATTCTTCCGGGTTCAAACGATTCTCCTGCCTTAGCCTCCCAAGTAGCTGGGATTATAGACACGTGCCACCACACCCCACTAATTTTTGTATCTTAGATGGGATTTCACCATGTTGGCCAGGCTGGTCTTGAACTCCTAGCCTGAAGCAATCCTCCCGCCTTGGCCTCCCAAAGTGTTGGGATTACAGGCATGAGCCGCCACACCCCACCTGATAGATACATTAGAAAGGAAAAGGTAGGATGCCATATTAGAGGTCTGGCATCCAAGCAGCATGGAATGATAAGAAAAGTATAGACATTTTCTGAGTCCTGAGTTTGCATTCTGTTTCTCGTCACTTATTTTGTGACTGAGCACGTAACCATTCTTAATCCCTCATATAAATAGAGAAAGTGACACGTCAGGTAATGTTGAACGATTAAATGGCAGATACTAATTGTGTATTGAACACATTTTAAAAGAATGGGATAATGGCCTCAAGTACTGGTGAGGTGTGTCTGGAACTTGCAAGAGGTTCTGCACGCTGGGCTATATAGCATGGTTGTTTCTAAAATAAAATGCCAGTGGGCTTAAAAATCTCTTTGACAAAAGGAGGGTAAGACACTTCGTTTGGACATTGTTTACCTGTTTTTCATATCCATTATCTTTATCCATATCTGCAGTTACTGGATGTAATATGGGCCAAAAATGTCTTTTTTTAAATCAAGAATTAGTCTTACTGGCACCTTCACTCCTTTAAGATTCTATGTAAGAAAAAGCGGAAATGTTACAGATTTTGTTTTTGTTGCTTTTTCATCTAAAGTTCACTGGAGATATTTAATAAGTTTTAAAATGTTGCTGTGAGGCAGCTGATCAGCCTACTTTCAGCCTAAATTATGGTTAATTGCACGCAATCACTATGCATACAACAGAGTGTTGCTTTTAACCTGTCAATGTTATCAGAATATGCCAAGCATGTGGAGATTACAACTTGAAAAATGATCAAGGTTAGAGCTGTTTGGGCTGCATATGCCAAAGAAAAACGTTTTACCAGAATAGACTAAAGTGTGGTGTTTGGAACTTTTTATCATGTGAGGTAATTTTGTATTTAAGATGCTATGATTATGAAGGCTCAAGATCCTATCTCTGATTTTTAGAAAAACTTCAAAATTCGACTAATTCTGAATAGATTATGTAATTCACCTATTATTGCAATATGAGAAACATTAAGGAGAATGGCATGACTTCTCTGTGTGATTTGTCACTCAGGCAAACTATTGGAGTGAAATGGTTCAAGACATAACAAAAATTGTTTTTAATAAGTGTTTTGAAGGCTGGGTGTGGTGGCTCTTTCCCAGCACTCTTTCCCCGCGCTCGCTCTAATCCCAGCACTTTGGGAAGCCGAGGCGGGCGGATCAGGAGGTCAGGAGATGGAGACCATCCTGACTAACACAGTGAAACTCTTGTCTCTACTAAAAATACCAAAAATTAGCCGGGCATGGTGGCGGGCGCCTGTAGTCCCAGCTACTGGGGAGGCTGAGGCAGGAGAATGGCGTGAACCCGGGAGGCGGAGGTTGCAGTGAGCCGAGAT
>NW_012111142.1:4128123-4148528 GCF_000951035.1 Colobus angolensis palliatus
GGCTGAGGCAGGAGAATGGCGTGAACCCGGGAGGCGGAGCTTGCAGTGAGCTGAGATCCGGCCACTGCACTCCAGCCCGGGGACAGAGCAAGACTCCGTCTCAAAAAAAAAAAAATTAAAATAAATAAATAAATGAGAACATGCCACTGTTCTGCTTATTCTCCAGTGGCTTTTGTCATGCTTCAAATGTGCCATATCGATTCCTTTTTGTTGTTGTTGTTTTTTTTTTTTCATAGAGACAGGGCTTCACTATGTTGGTCAGGTTGGTCTTTCACTCTCGGCCTCAAGCATTCCTCCTGCCTCAGCCGCCCAAAGTGCTGGGATTACAGGCCACCAGCCTGAGCACCCAACCCAATTTCTACATCAATTTTTTTTTTTTTTTTTAGAGCCTTGCTCTGTTATCCAGGCTAGAGTGCAGTGGCACCTGATCTTGGCTCACTGCAACCTCCACCTCCTGGTTTCAAGCAATTCTCCAGCCTCAGCCTCCTGAGTAGCTGGGATTACAGGGACATGCCACCATGCTCGACTAATTTTTGTATTTTTAGTAGTGATGGGGTTTCACCATATTGGCCAGGCTAGTCTTGAACTCCTAACCTCAAGTGATCCACCCGCCTCGGCCTCCCAAAGTGCTAGGATCACAGGCGTGAGCCACCCCACAAGGTCTACCTCAAGATTTTTTACTTGCTCTTTCCTTTGCCTGGAGGACTATTTCCCATGTTACATGACTTGCTTCCTTAGGGCTCTGCTCAAATATTTTATAAACATTAAAATTCTCTCTTTGAATGGGTGGTTTCTAGAGGTGGTTCCTGATAAAAGATCAGGGAGTAGATTATTAGAAACAATTAAAGGAAGCTACTAAATTGCCTATTATTTGCTATGTACTCTCCTGACCTGATTATCTCACTTAATCCCTATAAATCACCTCAGGAGACAGGACAATTAGTTTCCCTTCCAGTGATAAAGGTCTTTTATGCTATAGATATCATTGGCTAGCCCTTAATATGTTAACGAAAGCTTTAGTTAAATATTGTGCCCCTCTGCGGAACTCAGGCTAGTTTCTGATTCAGTTTTTTAATATCCACCCACCTATTCATCCAAGTATACCATAAAGGGTAATGCTTAAATTCATGGACTTTAGGGTCAGACACACCTGCCACTTCTTAAGACCAAACTCTTTGGACCTTAGTTTCTTCATTCTTAAAATGGACATGTTAGTATCCTTCTCATGCAGTTGTCATAGGGTTAAGTAATATATTCCACAGTGTGTGGCACACAGTATGTAATAACTGATGGTTTTTAAGATTTTTGTATTTTTTATGTTATGTACTTCCAATGCTCCTACAAGGTCAGTACAGCCATGTATATATCCATATTATATACATAATTAAACTGAAGGTTAGAGGGATCAAATATCTTGAGTAAGATTACACAGCCAGCAAATGACACTTAAAACCAGGTGTGTGACTCCTAAGCCCATCCTCCTAATCACTATACTATATCACCTCCCTTTTATGCCCTCTCTGGGTGGACAACTGGCCATATATCTGTCTCATGTTTTAATAATTTCCCCACTGGAGTTTGTCATCAAAAAGGAAAGACAATCTTAGAAAAGCCTAATGGCTTCATTTTAAAAAGAATATTCTGGGTGCAGTGGTTCATGCCTGTAATCCCAGCACTTTGGGAGGTTGAGGGGGGGTGGATCACCTGACGTCAGGAGTTCTAGACCAGCCTGACCAACATGGTGAAACCCCTGTCTCTGCTATAAATAAAGAATTAGCCAGACGTGGTGGCACATGCCTGTAATCTCAGATACTTGGGAGACTGAGGCAGGAGAATCGCTTGAACCCAGGAGGTGGAGGTTGCAGTGAGTCAAGATTGCGTCAGTGCACTCCAGACTGGGCAACAAGAGCAAAACTCCATCTCTAAATAAATAAATAAATAAATAAATAAATAAATAAATAAAATATTCTATTGAGGTATGTATACAATGCCCAAATCTTAAGTATAAAGCTTGATAAATTTCTGCCTGTGTACATACCCATTTAACCCCCATCCAGTTCAAGATAACATTTCTAGCACTCCAGAAAATTCTTTTGTATTCCTTCCTAGTCAGCAACCACCCCTCATGGATATCACTCTTTTATGAGTCTATCACCATAGATTTGTTTTGCCTGTTTTAGAACTTCATATGTTTGGCTTCTTTCACTAATTATTATGGTAGAGTATTCCATTGTATGAATGAACCAAAAATATTTATCCAGTCTACTGTTGCCAGAGCTGTGAGATAATAAATATGTTATTTTAAGCCACTAAGTTTATGGCAATTTGTTACCATAAACTTATGGTAACAAATTACCATAAGTTTACCATTACCAATAGGAAACTAATACAGTTGTATTAGTTTCCTATTGGTAATCCTATTTTCCTATTGGTATCCATAAGTTTACCATTACCAATAGGAAACTAATACAGTTGCATTACCAATAGGAAACTAATACAATTGTTATGTTCAAAGTGAGTTTCTTATAGGCAGTTATATTGTTGGATCGTTTTTCCCCTATTCTGCTAATCTCTGTCTTTTAATTAGTGTATTTAGGCCACTTGCATTTAAATTAATTATTGATATATTGAGGCTTAAGTTTGCCATTTTGTTACTTCTTTACTGTTTCCTCCCTCTGTTTTTCATTCTTCTGTTTTTCCTTTTTGCCTTCTGGGCATTACTTGAACTTAAAAAAATTAATTTTCCTCTATTTATAATGCTTTTGAGCATATTGCCCTACATAATTCTTTTTAGTGATCTCTCTAACCATTGCAATATAAATATGTAATTTATCACCCTCTACTGGTGTCAACACTTTACCTCTTTAAGTATCGAAAGCTTACTTCCATTTAGGTCCCTTTGTCCTTCCCATTTCTAAAATACAATTGTCTCAAGTATTTCCTCTACATATATTGAGCACCACCATATCAGATAGTGTTACAAATTTTGCCTCACTTAGTAGCACCTGTAGGCTATTTAAAAAATTTTTTTGTCTGGGTTTCTGTGGCTCACACCTGTAATCTCAGCTACTCCAGGGGCTAAGAGAATCACTTGAATCCAGGAGGCGGAAGTTGCAGTGAGCTGAGATCATGCTACATTGCATCCAGCCTGGGAGACAGAGTGAGTAAGACTCAACCTCAAATAAAAAATTTTGCTTCACCTACCAAATATGATGTAAGAAACTTATGAAGGGAAGTTAGTCTGCTATATTTACCCAATATTTATCCATTCTGTTCTTGTTCTTTTAATTTCCAAAGTTCCCAGCCTTATTCTGTTATTTTCTTTCTGTTTGGAGAGTTTACTTTAGCTATTCTTGAAGGGTGAGTTTAATGGCAACTAATTTTCTTAGTTTTCCTTCATGTGTGAATAACTTTATTCCCCTTCCATTTCTGAAGGATAATGTCACCAGATATAAGATGCATAACCGAAAGTTCTTTTCTTTCAGCACTTGAAAAGTGTTGTGTCATTTCTTCCTGGCCTTTACGATTTCAGATGAAAAATCCATCCTCTTACTAATTGGTGTTCCTCTATAGGCAGTGCGTCATTTCTCTCTGGCTTTAAAATTTTTTTTTCTTTGGTTTTCAGAAGTTTAATTATGATGTACCTTGGTCAGAAGAAGAAATGTAACAGTAGACACAGAGGTCACAGTGATGTGATTAATGCTTTGAAGGTGGGAGGAGGCCATGAGCCAAGGAATGCAGCTGGCCTCTAAGAAGGAAGCTCAGAAAGGCAAGGAAACAGATTCTCCCATAGAGCCTCAAGAAGGCTTGTAACACTTTCTCCTGAGCTCAGTGAGACTCATTTTGAAATTCTGTACCTCCAGAACTATAAGATAATAAATTTGTGTTGTTTTAAGGCACCAAATATCTGGTAGTCTGGAGCAGCAACAATGGGAAACAAATATAGGCCTCAAAACCTCCTTTCACATATGGTCACTTATGTGGACAACGGAGTCAGACTTTCTTAGATCAGATTCTACCCTCTGCCTGTTAGTGTGCTGTGTGACTTTGGACAAGATACTTCATCTCTCTGAGGCTGTTATCTGTCAATCGGGAATGATGTAATAATACCAAACTACCCATTAACGTGTCTGTTTCTATTTCCTTAGGACCAATATGTAACATTTTCAAAATTGTTCTCATCTGTTTTTTTTCCCTTAAATAATAGACTTTATTATTTAGAGCAGTTTTAGGTTCACAGCAAAATTTAGTAGAAAGTACAAAGATTTTCCACTATCTCCACGCATGCATACCCCCCTCCCACCACTATCAAGATCCCTACTACAGTGCTATATTTATTACAACTGATAAGCGTATGTCGACACATCATTGTCACCCAGAGTCCATAGTTTACATTAGGGTTCACTCTTGGTGTATATTCTGTGGTTTTGGACAAATGTATAATGACATGGAGCAACTATTATAGTGTCATATAGAAATAGTTTCACTGCCCTTAACATCATCTGTGCTCTGCTTATTCATCCCTCCCCACCCCCACTCCTGGCAACCACTGATTTTTTTACTATCTCCATAGTTTTGCCTTTTCAAGAATGTCGTATGTAGGAATCATATAGTATGTAGGTTTTTCAGACTGGCTCCTTTCACTTAGTAATACGCATTTAAGTTTCTTTTGTGTCTTTTCATGCCTTGTTAACTCAGTTCTTTTTATCACTGAATCATATTCCATTGACTGCACGTACCACAGTTTGTTTTCCATTCACCTACTGAAGGACATCTTGGTTGCTTCCAAGTTTTGGCAATTATGAATAAAGCTGCTATAGACGTCTATGTGCAGGTTTTTGTGTGGACATAAATTTTCAGTTCCTTTGAGTAAATACCAAGGAGCGTGATTGCTGAATCACATGGTGAGAACAAGTTTAGTTTTATAAGAGACTGCCAATCTGTCTTTCAGAATATCTGTTAACATTTTGCATTCCCGTGAGCAATGAATGAGAGTTCCTGTTGCTACACATCCTCTGCAGAATTTGGTGTTGTCAGTGTGCTGGATTTTGGCTATTCTAATAGGCGTGTAATGGTATCTCATGGTCATTTTAATTTGCATTTCGCTGATGACATATGACGTAGAACGTCTTTTCATATGCCTGTATGTCATCTGTATACTTCTTTGGTAAGGTGTCTATTATTTTTAATAGACTTTGGCCCATTTTTTATTCATGTTTTCTGATTTTTATATTTTTTAAAGGTAGGGTTTCACTGTATTGTCCAGGCTGGAGTGTAGTGGCATGATCAGAGTTCACTGTAAACTCCAACACCTGGGCTCAAGCAATCCAAGCAGTCCTCCCACTTCAGACTCCCAAATAGCTAGGACTACAGGCATGAGCCACTGTGCCTAGCTAACTTTTTCTCTCTTTTTTTTTTCTTCTTTTTTTTTTTTTTGAGACGGAATCTCGTTCTGTCACCCAGGCTGGAGTGCAGTGGTATAATCTCAGCTCACTGCAACCTCTGCCTTCCAAGTTCAAGCAATTCTCGGCCTCAGCCTCCTGAATAGCTATGATTGCAGGTACCTGCCACCATGCCCAGCTAATTTTTGTATTTTTAGTAGAGATGGGGTTTCACCATCTTGGCCAGGCTGGTCTTGAACTCCTGACCTCGTAATCCACCCACCTCGGCCTCCCAAAGTGCCGGGATTACAGGCATGAGCCACAGCGCCTGGCCCCTATTTTCTTATTGTTGAGTTTTAAAGGTTTTTTTGTATGTTTTGTATAATAGTTCTTTACCAAATATGTCTTTTGCAAGTATTTCCCCCCAGTCTGTGGTTTGTCTTTTCATTCTCTTGGCAGTAACCTTTGCAGAGCAGAAATTTTGAATTTTAATGATGTCCAGCTTATGAATTATCTCTTTCATGAATGGTGCCTTTGGTGTTGTATCTAAAAAGTCATCACCAAACCCAAGAACATCTAGATTTTCTTCTATGTTTTCTTCTAGGAGTTTTATAGCTTTGTGTCTCACATTTAGGTCTGTGATTCATTTTGAGTTAATTTTTGTGAAAGGTCTACATGTAAATTCACTTTTTCTATGTGGCTATCCAGTTGTCCCAGCAATATCTGTTGAAAACTCATCCACATTTGTAAACTTATTTCCCCCTTAATAATTATGACAGGGGAAATGGCAGCACATCCACCAAGAAAGAAGCCCAGAAGTTATCTTTGATGCCATTTTCTCCCTACCGTGGATGGATCACCAAACTTAATTCCACCTCATAAATACTCTGAAATCATTACGTCATCCTCATTGCAACCCTGCATTTCAGGCTCCTGAATATCTCTCATCTAGGATCCTCTGATAAACTCCTGCCTTGGTTACCTGGCCTTCCTCTCTGTCACCCTTCCTACTCCTACCATACCAGACTGATGGTTCTGAAAAGAAAGCGATCATCTCTATCTCCTGCTTAAAACCTTCAAGAAGCTACCTATGTCATTGAAGAAAAAATCCAGATTCCTTTTTCTGGCTTAAAAGGTTTATCCTGATTGAGTCCCAGCCACCCTGCCCTGTCCCCTCACAGTGAGTACTTGGTCTGCTGACCCTTGAGATGACTGGAATGTGCCTTGGTCTCTTGTAGCCTAAGAATTTTGCTTACTGCTGCTGCTTGTTCTGAAACTGCTCTGCTCACCTCCTTGTAAGGATTTCCTTCAGGTTCTTGAAGATGTGGTCAGAGGTTAGAAGTCCAAATCTGGCCTCAGTGGGCTAAAACAAAAGTAACAGCAGGGCTCTATCCTTCTGGAGGCTGTAGGGGAGAATCTGTTTCCTTGCTTTTTCTAGTTCCTTTTTTTAAAAAACTTTATAATTTCAACTTTTATTTTTGATTCAGGGGTACACGTGCAGGCTTGTTACATGAGTATACTGCGTGATACTGAGGTTTGGGTGCAATTGATCCGTCATCCAGGAAGTGAGCATAGTATTCAATAGTTAGTTTTTCCACCTTTGCCCTCCTCTCCCACTCCACTCTAGCAGTTCCCAGTGTCCATTCTTGCCGTCCTTATGTCCACGAGTACCTAAAGTTTAGCTCCCACTCATAAGTGAGAACATGTGGTAGTTGATTTTCTGTTCCTGTGTTAATGCACTTAGGATAATGGCCTCCAGCTGCTTCTATGTTGCCCAAAGGACATGATTTCATTCCTTTTTATGGCTGTGTCCAATTCCTCTTTAAGTTGGGTTAGCTGCCCCTCCAGTCCTTTGTTAGTATCCTGTGCTTCCCTCTAGCATGGCACTGGTTAGATATTATGATAATCTCTTTTAAAAGCAATAACAACACTTATTTATTTATTTATTTAGAGACAGTGTCTTGCTCTGTCGCCCAGGCTGGAGTTCAGTGGTGCAATCTCAGCTCACTGCAGCCTCTGCCTCCTTGGTTCAAGTGATTTTCCCACCTCAGCCTCCCGAGTAGCTAGGACTACAGGTGCACACCACCATGCCCAGTTAGCTAATTTTTGTATTTTTAGTAGATATGGGGTTTCACTATGTTGGCCAGGCTGGCCTCAAACTCCTGCCCTCAGGTGATCCACCTGCCTCAGCCTCCCAAAGTGCTGGGATTACAGACGTGAGCCACCATACCCGACCCCAAAAGTAAAGCTGAAATGAAGAGGCATATTGTAACAGACACCTGTCTACTCAGCACTGAGATTAAATATATGTTAGTAATTTGCCATATTTGTCTCAGATTTCTCTTATTTCTCTGAATAAATACAAGCTTATAGACATAAGTAAAGCTTCACTCCTCCCAATCCTTTCTCCACCTTCCCTCCCTAGCAGTAAACACTATTCTGAAGCTGGTGTGGAAGTCTTTTTACTCATTTGTCTCCCTCACTAAACAGTTGGTGCCTTGAGGTATCCTTTTGCTGTGATTTCTCTATTCCACAGGGATTGTCAGTAAATGCTCATTGAACAGCTAACTGGTTGACTGAAACTAAGCCTCGGCTTGACTGCCTTTAACTTGCCACCTTCTGAAGCAACTCTTTCTAATTTTTTTTTCTTTCAGACAGCTCTGCCTGTCATTCCTACTTTAATGGAAACATGCTCCTTCTCAGAGAAGGGCTGAAATTATTATGAGGACAAAAAGAAACAAAGGACAGAACATGAATTTTGGAATCAAACTGACTGGTTATGTGCCTGGCAGCAATTACTTAATCTCTCTGGATGTTTAATTTCCTCTTTTGTAAAAATGAAGCTTAATAATACTCATTTAGTTGGGGTTTGTGAGCATTAAATTAAATAACAAATGTGAATATGCCCTTTAGGTGGAATAGGTGCTCCATAAATGTTACCATTCCCATAAAAATAATTAAGTATTTTATCTTCTTGTTTTCTCCTTTCCTTCCTTCCTTCCTTCCTTCCCTCCTTCCTTCCCTCCCTCCCTCCTTTCTCTCTCTCTCTCTCTCCCCCTCCCTCCCTCCCTTCCTTCTTTCTTTCTCTTTTTTTTCTTTCTTTCTTTTTCTTTTCTTTTCTTTTTTTTTTTTTGAGACAGAGTCTCGCTCTGCCACCCAGGCTGGAGTGCAGTGGCCGGATCTCAGCTCACTGCAAGCTCCGCCTCCCGGGTTTACGCCATTCTCCTGCCTCAGCCTCCCAAGTAGCTGGGACTACAGGCGCCCGCCACGTCGCCCGGCTAGTTTTTTGTATTCTCTAGTAGAGACGGGGTTTCACCGGGTTAGCCAGGATGGTCTCTATCTCCTGACCTCGTGATCCGCCCGTCTCGGCCTCCCAAAGTGCTGGGATTACAGGCTTGAGCCACCGCGCCCGGCCTCTTTCTTTTTCAAGATGGAGTCTCCCTCTGTTCCCCAGGCTGGAGTGCAGTGGCGCAGTCTCTGCTCGCTGCAACCTCCGCCTCCCAGGTTCAAGTGATTCTCCAACCTCAGCCTCCTGAGTAGCTAGGAGTACAAGTGCACGCCACCATGCCTGGCTAATTTTTTGTATTTTTAGTAGAGACGAGGTCTTGCCATGTTGGCCAGGCTGGTCTCTAACTCCTGACCTCAAGTGATCCACCCACCTCAGCTTCCCAAAGTGCAGAGATTACAGGTGTCAGACACCCTAAAGTGCTGGGATTATAGGCGTGAGCCACTGCACCCAGCCTTCTTGTTTTTCTTTATCAGACTTTTTCCCCTGGTAGGCTTTGTGGATTATTTTCTTTCTCCATTTTCATGTTTATTTGCACCAAATATTCCTTATATTCCTTCACTCATTCCTTTCCCCAGTCTATAAGGGACCTCCACTGTACCTGTCCATACCCAAGCACCCTTTCAAGTCCAGCTCCATCCAGTCCTGAGGATTCCAGGTTTCTTCTCCCATTTTCCTGATTAAATGTAGGTCATAGGATCTGTGTTATACTCTCTATAATCTGACGTTTATGTTAGGGTGGTCTTTTCCATTCTATTTGTTCCTTGAGGGCCAGGACTGACTTATAGTTCAAGACCATCTTTCACACCTCTCAGCACTAACATGGGAGATAGTATGACATGGAGTTAGATTGCCTGAGTTCAGATCCTTGTTTTGCCACTTGCTAACTGTGATCTTGATTGAGTAACTTAGCTTTACTAAACCATGGTTTCCTTAGCTGTAAATTAAGAGTAATAATAAAGCCTTTTTTTTTTTTCCTTTTTTTTCTGAGACAGAGTCTGGCTCTGTCACCCAGGCTGGAGTGCAGTGGTATGATGTCAGCTCACTGGAACCACCACCTCCTGGTCTCAAGTCATCCTCCCACCTCAGCCTCCCAAATAGCTGGGACTATAGGCATGGGCCACCACACCCTGCTAATTTTTGTATTTTTAATAGAGCTGGAGTTTTGCCTTATTGCTTAGGCTGGTCTCAAACTCCTGAGCTCAAGCAATCTGCCTGCCTTAGCCTCCCAAAGTGCTGGGATTACAGGTGTAAGCCACCACACCTGGCCAATGCCTGTCTTATGGTCTCGTTTAGAGAATTAGAATAAGGCATGTCTGTAAAGCATCTTGTACTGCACTTCTCCCTACGTGCTCAATAAATGCTGGCTCTCATTTTGGTTATTGTCCATTACAAATGACTTATTATATGGCCTCTTAATGTTAGTGCTAATTGTACTCATTTCCTATTGCTGTACACAAACTTCCCTAGCTTCAAACAATACAAATTTATTATCTTACAGGTCTGGAGGTCAGAAGTCTAGATTGGGTGTCACTGAGCATGAAAGTGCCTGCAGGGCTGTGCCCTGCTGGAAGCACTAGGGGAGAATTGGTTTCCTGGTCTTTTCCAGCTTCTATGGGCCACTCACATTCCTTGGTTCATGGCCACATACCACACTGACCTCTGCTTCCATTGTCACATCTCTTTCACTGATTCTGACACTCCTGCCTCTCTCTTTCATTTATAAGAATCCTTGTGATTACCTTGGGCCCACCCAGATAATCCAGGGTAATTTCCTCATCTCAAAATTCTTAATCACATCTGCAAAGTCTCTTTTGACATGTAAGATAAGATACTTAAAAAAAAAGATATTCAGATACTCTGGGCACTAGGATGTGGACACCCCTGGAGAAGGCCTTTATTCTGCCTGCCATACTAAAAGAGTAAAACTCATTCATTTATTCAACAAACATTTACTCATCACCTACTCTGTGTCAGGCCTTGCTTTAGTCCCTGGGGTTGCAAACACAAAAATAATATCTGGCCCTAACACTGCTTTCATTCGAATGGAGAAACTGTCGGCAGTGGATCTGTCTTACGATAGTGTTTCCAAAAATGTGGAAGGGAAATAAAAATATCTCATGTTTAACAGTTAACCAGGCCTTAGTGCTCTTTTCACTGATGGAGAAGCAGAAAATGAATGTAGCATAGTTCTTTCTTTTTGAGACAGAGTCTCGCACTGTCTTTCAGGATAGAGTGCAGTGGCATGATCACGTCTCGCTGCAGTCTTGATCTCCCGAGCTCAAGCGAGTACTTGGAACCAGTAGGCATGTGCCACCACATCTGGCTAATTTTTAAATTTTTTGTAGAGACAGGGTCTCACTGTGTTCCCCAGGCTAGTCTCAAACTCCTGGGCTCAAGCAATGCTCCCACCTCAGCCTCTCAAAGTGCTGGGATTACAGGTGTGAACCACCACACCCCACCCTAGCATAGCTCTTGTTAGCTTGTGCATACCCCAGACTTCGGCATGTAAATACACAGCAATTGAATTGAGGTATTTTAAAAATTTCTCTCCCAATGAGAAACCAACAGAAACCAGACACACAATTTTCAAGTGAGAATGAGAACAGGAAAGAACAGTATTGCTTTTATATTTCTTTTTAGCATGGAGGTTGTATGTGAGTAATTTTAAGGATTGCAAGGGAGAATGGTTTACTTTGGACATCATCTACCCAACAGAGTAACCTTTTAAATTTACTTTCTACCCATTGGAATAAACACACAGATTTTTTTCTCTACTTTTCTGCCATTCATGCTTTCAGTGGTCAATTTCCAGGATTATCAGAGGCATAATCTGATTTTGTTCACAGGAATAGGAAATAAGAGAATGAACACAGGAATGGGAAGTACCTGACAGAATTCTTAGAGATATGGGCCTTGGTTGATGGGGCAAAATTAAGGAAAAGAGAGAAAACCAAAAATAGTATTTCCAAGTGTCAAATCAATCATGTGTTTATTTGGGTTCCCTTTTCAGAAATGAACAAAAAATATCCTTCTCTAGACCCTGTATTTTCTACCTAATTCTACCTGATTCCTTTGAACCCAAACTTTCCCTCCAAACTTTTTTTCTTCTCCACAGTCTTCCTTCTATATCACTGCCAAGAAGTGGGCCAATAACACCAGAAGGACAAAAGCTAGAAAAGTTTTCCCTCTTTCCAAGTACCTGACAACATGTCATATTTTGGTTGTTATTGTTAATTGGGGCCTGGATGTGTTTGTACTTTGCCTTTAGCTCAGAAAGGACTGTTATGGCTGGAATGGGCTTCTTAAAATGCAAGAGGCTCACTCTAACTGGCCTTTTGCTTATTCATTATTTTAAAAGGTGGAACTGGGGCTGGGTGCAGTGGCTCATGCCTGTGATCCCAGCACTTTGGGATGCTGAGGCGGGCGGGTGACCTGAGGTCAAGAGTTTGAGGCTAGTCTGGCCAACATGGTGAAACCCTGTCTCTACTAAAAATACAAAAATTAGCCGTGTGTGGTGGCTAGCGCCTGTAGTCCCAGCTACTTGGGAGGCTGAGGCAGTAGACTCGCTTGAACCTGGGAGGCACAGGTTGCAGTAAGCCAAGATCAGGCCACCGCACTCTAGCTTGGGCGACAGAGCAAGACAAAAAAAAAAAAAGGAAAAGTGGGAACTTTGTTGAGTCACTTTGGTTTGTAGAGATCACACAACTCATTTGTGAAGGTAATACTAACATTCTCTCATTCAACAAATACTTACTGGGGACCTACTATATGAAAAATAGGGGCAGTAGGGTGGGAAGTAGGGAAGGGAAGTAGCATCTGAGCTGTAATCTGTACATGCACCATGACCTTTGATGCTATTTGCCTAAAAAGTATAATTCATACTCAGACTTATGGAAACTATATGGAAAACTGGTTTCCTCATCCATGCCAATTCCAACTGCCTATCTATAGCACGGTGTTGAAAAGGATTATAAGGCTTAGCTCAAGCATCATGGGAATAAGAGGTGGGATCAATACATAATGTTTGCTATAAGTGTGAAAGGGGAGAATGGTGACACATAGGCTGTGTAAATTTTCATTTATTCATTATACTGTTCCTAAATACCAACTATACACTTAGAACCATGAAGGCCTATGTCGATGTAAATGCAGTACAAGCTAATACATGACTAATGCCAGTGGCGGGCCACAAACACATTGTACCAAAGAAGCATAGAGAAATTGCTCTAGAATTGTCAGAGAAGGCATCAAGCAATAGCAGTACATGAACTGAGCCTTGTATATCAGGTAAACAGAACCACTATGAGTGTTATGAATGAGGAATTAATTATACCAATTAGATATGATATAATTGTGGGAGCATCTGGGGAAACAAGGTCCAGAAAGGAAAGCTGGAAGATCAGATATAAAATTGCTACTTAACCCCCTTGAAGCACTACCATGGGTGAATGAATGGGAGCTTGCAAGGGAAATCTGGGAAGCTACAGGTGTCTAGCTCTGGGATGGGACTACCATAGAGAACTGATGGAGAAGCCCATAGAAGGTTGTTGACTCTGCATCTGGTGATGGGCGGGGGAGTTGGTGGTGGTCATCAGGGCCAGCAGGGAAGGAGAGCTGCTCTCAGAAGCTGACATGCGAGGACCAGTTTGAACTTGAGAGCCCCTTTGTTTATGTCTCTCACTACATCTAATCAGGATGTTCTTTCCAGAACTCTTGCAAATTTCTCTTTTGGTCAACTTAAACCTGGAATCATACAGGAAAAGAGATCCTGGAAAATGTGGTTGCAGCTTAACCAAGTTGACATAGTTCAAAACCATCACACCTTGAAAAGTGGGACAGGCCGGGCATGGTGGCTCATGCCTGTAATCCCAGCACTTTGGGAGGCTGAGGCAGGCAGATCACTTGAGCTCAGGAGTTCGAGACCAGCCTGGCCAACATGGTGAAACCCTGTCTCTACTAAAAATACAAAAATTAGCCAGGTGTGATGGCTTGTGCCTGTAGTCCCAGCTACTCAGGAAGCTGAGTCTGGAGGATTGCTTGAGACCAGGAGGCAGAGGTTGTGGTGAGCTGAGAGTATACCACTGTACTCCAGCCTGGGCAGTGGCAGAGAAACCCTGTCTCAAAAAAAAAAAAAAAAAAAAAAAAAGGGGAAAAGGACAAATTTGCATAAAGGAAGAAGAGGAAGAAGGAGTGAACACAGCATGTGGGAAAGTCTTGTGAGCAAAGGCTTGCAGGTAGGAATGAATAAGTTAATATTTAGGAAACCATGAGTAGAGGTCTCATGCTGGGACATAGTGGAAAATGAGATTGGAAGCAAAGATTGGAGTCATTACTTAATTCACTTATTCAACAATTATTCACCGAACACATCTAGAGGGCACTGTAGTGGGTTCTAGGGGCATCATGATGCATAAAAGAGCCAGATTTGGAAGATTTTGAATGTTAGACTAAAGTTCTTGTTCAGTTTTTGATCCACCTGTTGAGAAATAATAGACTCTTCCATTTGGAACAACTGGTCAGTTCAATTTCTGTCCTTAGTTCAAGTCAACCAGCACTTAATTAAACTCAACCAACATTTAAGCTCCTTCTCTATGCAAGCTCTTTGCAGACACACGATCATTTTCCTTTCAATGGTGAAATACGGCTGCACCTGATAATATTGAGTAGAGCAGAAATACTTAGTCACTTCCTTTCCTGCCAATTCTCTAGAATGATTTGTGCCCATATGTTGTTTTATACTGATGCCCTCCTTCCAAATAAAAGCCCTTATTAGGCACTTAAGTGAGCCAAAACAACATGCAGATTAAATGGCTTAAAATCACAAATTTTGGCTGGATGAGGTGACTCATGCCTGTAATCCTGGCACTTTAGGAGGCCAAGGTGGGTGGATCGCTTGAGCTCAGGAGTTCGAGACCAACCAGGGCAATATAGCCAGACTTCATCACTACTAAAAATTAAAAAAAAAAAAAAATCAGCCAGGCATATTGGTGCATGCCTGTCATCCTAGCTACTTGGGAGGCTGAGGTGAGAGGATTGCTTGAGCCCTGGAGATTGAGGCTGCGGTGAGCCATGATTGTGCCATTGCTCTCCAGCCTAGGTAACAGAGCAAGACTTTGTCTCAAAAAAAAAAAAAAAAAAAAAGACGGGGCGCAGTGGCTAATGCCTGTAATCTGAGCACTTTGGGAGGCCGAGGTGGGCAGATCACCTGATGTCAGGAGTTCGAGACCAGCCTGACCAACATGGAGAAACCCCGTCACTACTAAAAATACAAAAGTAGCGGGGCATGGTGGCGTATGCCTGTAATCCCAGCTACTCAGGAGGCTGAAGCAGAAGAATTGTTTCAACTCGGGAGGTGGAGGTTGCAGTGAGCCGAGATCATGCCATTGCACTCCAGACTGGGCAACGAGAGCGAGGTTCCGTCTCAAAAAAAAACAAAAACAAAACCCCAAACCCCCCAGAAAACAAATTTTTCTTGAAACAAACATTATCTCAGTATTCCGTAAAAATGTTGATGCATAATTCATATTAGTCCATCTTGGATAATACATGAGTTCTGTGCTAGCAAATTGTAACACAGCTTAGCATTGTGCCTCATGTTCTGCATATGAGATCTCACTGAAACCTCGCAAAAGTCCTAGAAGGTAGATAGTATTATTGACCCCATTTTGTGGGAAAAGGAAAGCCAGACTTAATGACATTAAGTAACTTTCCCGGATTATATAATTAGTTAGAGGCTGAACTAGGAATCATCTCTTCTTCACCATTCCACAGCCAATAAATGAGCAGTCAACTACTCTATAGTTTGGCAACTAGTGACTTAGATACTCCTCCAGGTGATTCAGGAAGAATATTATATATGCAGGAAAGGTGTCTAAAAAATATCACTCTTAGTGTTAATAGATACAAGTTGAGAATAAAGCACCTGTAGAGGACATCTGCAAAGAGCAGTGGGAAACTGAAGTCTTTTGGCTGCACTCCAATGGCGCAAATTGGCACTTGAGCATTTCCTCCATATTCCAAGATAGAGGCACCTGCATGTCAAACTCCTCCTTGGGATATCTGGATAGTTTTGAGCATTGTATGGTGGGTACTTTTTTTCTTCAAAACTAGCTCCTAAGCTTATTGCTGGATAATGAGGATGTGCTGCCTTTTCTGCTAAACAAGCAACATAATGAGGATCCCACTGCAGGACACGTGTGCATGTGTGTAAGAGAAAGAGCAGTGAATCTTTACAGAGTGAGAACTGAAACAAAACCAAGGACAATGTCTAACCTTTGAAGAGTTTGCCACAGGGTCAGTACCATTTCTTTCATTTCTTTTCCATTTAACCACTTTCTGTGGCCCAGATCTTTTCTGAAGTGTTTCTATCAGCTTGGTGGACTCTTTATATTCCTTGATACAATGCACATTATCCTCACTCTGCTGCATCTAGTAGTAGATT
This sequence comes from Colobus angolensis palliatus, assembly GCF_000951035.1. Classification (NCBI taxonomy): domain Eukaryota; kingdom Metazoa; phylum Chordata; class Mammalia; order Primates; family Cercopithecidae; genus Colobus; species Colobus angolensis. The sequence goes on from NW_012111142.1 coordinate 4,144,235, forward strand.
TCTACTTTAATTTGTAGGTTACCAAGCAGTGTTGCATTTAACCCTCATAACAGCTTAATGTGGTAGACAAAACCAAGGCCTAGAGAGATGAAAAAACTTGCTGATATGAGTTGGCTCTGTCCCCACCCAAATCTCATCTTGAATTGTGGCTCCCATAACCCCCATGTGTCGTGGGAGGGACCCTGTGGGAGGTGGGATTTTTCATGCTGTTCTTGTGATAGTGAATAAGTCTCATGAGATCTGATGGTTTTATAAAGGGCAGTTCCCCCTGCACATGCTCTCTTGCCTGCTGCCATGTAAGTCATGACTTTCTTCTCCCTTTGCCGTCCACCATGATTGGGAGGCCTGCCCAGCCATGTGGAACTGTGAGTCAATTAAACCTCTTTCTTTTACCAATTAATCCAGTCTCGGGTATGTCTTTATTAGCAGCATGAGAACAGACTAATACACTTGCTCAGCTAGTTCATGGTAGAACCAACTAGCTGCTGCTTTTTCTGGTCTGCCTTATCAGTAATGTCAGTCCTGGGAAGGAGAGCACCATGGTTAGGAGTCAGAGTTTTTACTTTTTAATCACACTTTCGTATTATGACATCCTGTTTTCTTTTGGACTCATTTAATTAGTTCTGGGATGGGGACTACATGCAGTGGTGGTGGTGTAGGGGACAGAGTATACAGGAATCCAGGGCACAAGGTCTATGCCCAGTGGTTTGCCTTCTTCACAGCACAGACCATCCAGACTAAAAGTGACAAATGGGCAGAATCTCATAAGTATTCTGGCTCTTCACTTCCCTAGTTTGATTACATTGTCCTGGATGGCATTTGGAACTCAGTTCAGGGTGCATATAGTTGAATTATGCAATTTGCTGATATGCAATTAACTGGAGTAGCAACACATTCAATCTAATGGGGGCCAGACAGAGACTGCATAATTCTTAGGAGCACAAGTTGATTATGCAGTTAAGTGATATGCACTTAAGAGAAGTGCACCACATCTATCTGATCCCATTTCTTCCAATAGATTCCTCATGGCACTTTACCCCAGCCTTTCTGCTTTTATGGTCAAACATATCGTAATCTGTATCTACTTGAAATGAGAACCTTACAGTTCATATGTAGATCTGGGATTCATTTCTTTTAAAAAAAATCAATCTTTTAAAATCTTAATTCTTGGATACACAAATGGGTAGGCAAATGAGAAAAGAAAGGGGCAAATCTGGGGTTCAACATGTCTTGGTCTCAGGAATAGGAAACAACACTGGAATTGTACAATTTAGGATGCTTCATTTTTAGTTTCTTTTCTTTCTTTTCTTCTCTTTTTTTTTTTTAGGTTAGGAGGTTGTTTCAAATGTAAACGTGAGGCGCATGAAAATATTTCTTTTTAAAAGCAAAGGACTTTGCACTCAGTACTTTTTAACTTGAAAATGGATATTATAGAAAGGCAGTCCTTTTATGAGAAACTTCAATTAAATGACAGTTCATTTAGGAGGGCCAGTTTTAAGTTACTCTCCTAATGATGGATTGTTAATTTAATTTGGCAGGTTTTACTGTTTCACTGTATGCTTGCTGCATGCCCTGGATTGACCTAAATTCTTTGGGGGACCCCAAGAAATATAAAATATGGCTGCTTATCTTCAGCCTTCTTGGGAGGTCGTGACCCATGCATACAAAGTAATTGAAGAACAATGAAACATAGCGTATGATTAGGTGTCAAAATGGTTGTTAACGAGACTAAGAGGTAAAAGAAATCCGAGAAGGGGATAATGAACTGGGCTAGAGTTTTTCATCACTAGAGGGAGACAGGGAGAAGCAAGAGTTAGTGCTTCACTTATATTAGATAGATCAAAACAACTCTGTAAGGGCATTACTATCCCCCATTTACAGATGAAAAAACTAAGGCCCAAGGATGTTAAGGAACTTGTACATGATCCACAGGTAGTAGGAAATGGAGTCAGAATTTAGAATTAGGTTTGTCTGTCTCTGCAATTCCTTTTTGGAGGTTTTAAGCAAGAGGCCATGGCAGATAGGCTGTGGAGGATTCAGACATCTGCCAGGAGAATTAACTGTGTGACCATCATGGTCCCACTCAGCCTTGGGGCCCTGTGGTCTGGAAAGATTTCAAGAAGCAGGTGGGAGTTGTGCTCTCAGTTTTGGGGGAATTCTTTCTTATCTAGGAGAAGAGATGCCAGCCTTGTAGATGCAGATTTTCCTGAGTTGAATAGATTTTTACAAGTTTAGCAAAATCAAATATGGTGATTGAGAAAAGAGCAGAGTAACACAGCATTTGTGACTGGTTTGGTGGGTCAACAGGAGAGAATGACAAAGATTATTGTCATCAAATAGCCTTTCCCGAGAGGGCCACATAGTCATCAAATTCCCTTTCCCTAAAGGGAAATCTGCTCATGGCCCACCAGGAATGGGGAGCCAGATATGACTGGGGCCAGCTGGGACTGAATTGGTCCCTGTCTTTTAGATTTGCATCAAAAGCACTTGATACCCCTGCTCAGGATTTCACAAAACTGCAGTCGGATAGCCAGGGCTGTATTCTCATCTGGAAGCTTCAGTGGGAAAGATGACTTTTAAGATTATTCAGATGATTGACAAAATTCAGTTCCTTGCAGCCATAAGACTCATGGTGGCCTACTTCTTCAGGGTCAGTATACTTTTGGAGAGCATTTTATAATTTGCAAATGCTTTTTCATTCTAAAGTGAAGCACAAATATGCTCCTCCTACTCTCATTTAAGGAGTCGACCATTCAAACAGTTGCCCAAACTGAAATTCTGAAAGTGACCCTTGATTCCTCTCAATTCCTCACTTCATTAGCAAGTCGTATGGGCTACACCTCCAGAATAAATCCTGACTCCAATAACTAGTTTCCACTTCATAGTCACTACCATTGACCAAGCCACCACCATCTTATCTAGCCTAATGCAACTATTTTCTTGCTTTGTTGTTGTTGTTTGTTCTTGTTTTTTCTTTAGAGACAGTGTCTTCCTCTGTCACCCAGGTTGGAGTGCAGTGGCACAATCACAGCTCACTGCAGCCCCAACCTCCCAGGCTCAAGCAATCTTCCCACCTTTGCCTCCCTTTTTAGCTGGGACTGCAGATGCACACCACCACTCCAGACTACTTTTTTTAGTTTCCGAAGGGATAGGGTCTCACTAATTTTCCAAGACTGGCCTTGACCTCCTGGGCTCAAGTAATCCAACAACCTCAGCCTCCCAAAGTGCTTAGATTACAGGTATAAGTCACTGTGCCCAGCCTGCAACCACCTCCTTACTGCTCTCCCCACTTTCCCTCTAGTCCCCGCAAATCCGTTCTCCACAGAGCAGCCAGGGAAGTGTATAAAATATGAAAATAAGATAATCACTTTGGCCAGGTGTGGTGGCCCATGCCTGTAATTCCAACACTTTGGGAGGCCGAGGCAGGTGGATCACCTGATGTCAGGAGTTCGAGACCAGCCTGGCCAACATAGTGAAACCCCGTCTCTACTTAAAAAAAAAGGAAAAAAAAAACACCAAAAATTAGCTGGGCATGATGATGGGTGCCTGTAATCCCAGCTACTCAAGAGGCTGAGACAGGAGAATAGCTTGAACTCAGGAAGCAGAGGTTGCAGTGACCCAAGATCATGCCTCTGTGCTCCAGCCTGCACAACAGAGCAAAACTCTGTCTCAAAAAAGAAAAAAAAAAAAAAAAAAAAAAAAAAAATCACTTTCAAATTCAAAATGTTCCTCATAACTTCTTATTGGGATTGCAAAAAAATCAAATTTCAGTTCCTTCATGATCTGGTCCCTGCTTACTTCTGTGATTTTATCTCCTTCCACTCTCTCCCTTGGTCATCATGTTTTGGTCATGCTGGGTGCCTTCTGTTCCACAAATATAAGATGACCAGTCTGATTCACAATCTTTGCACTTACTCTTCTGTCCAGCTGGAATTCACTGTCCCTAGACCTGCACATGGCTGGTTACTTTTCACTGTTCAGTTATTAGTTTGATGTCATCACTTTACAGAGAACATCTCTGACTGCTTTTATGCAAAGTAACAACCACCTCTCAACTTAAAATTGCCCTTCATCCCATCATTCAATTTCCTTTTTCTCATAGCACTTGTTACTGTCCAAAAATAACTTCTTCCTTCCTTCCCTTTCCCCTTTCCTCCATCTCTTTCTGCCCCCGCTCTTTCTCTCCCCATTTACTTATATATCTATTTTCTTTTTCTTTCTTTCTTTCTTTCTTTCTTTCTTTCTTTCTTTCTTTCTTTCTTTCTTTCTTTCTTTCTTTCTTTCTTTCTTTCTT
>NW_012111142.1:4149098-4203404 GCF_000951035.1 Colobus angolensis palliatus
CCTCAGCCTCCCAAGTAGCTGGGATTACAGGCATGCACCACCACACCCGGCTACTTTTTTATATTTTTGTATTTTGTATTTTGTATTTTTGTATTTTATATTTTTAGTAGAGATGGGGTTTCACCATGTTGGTCAGGCTGGTCTGGAACTCCTGACCTCAGGTGATCCACCCACCTCAGCCTCCCAAAGTGCTGGGATTACAGGCGTGAACCACCATGCCCGGTGGCTATTTTTGACATGAATATTGCCTTGTCTTCTTTCTAGAATATATGCTCCATGAGGAACTTTCAGTACTGTGCCTGACACATAAGAGATACTAAGTAAGAACTTACGGGATAAATAAATGAGCCTTGTAAGGAGGACATTAAAGGGATTATTAATTTCCATTTTATTTAGAAATATTAGGCCACCTTCCCAAAGTCACAGTATTGTCTGGTGTTTCCCCATGAGTCCTCCAAAGACTGGGACCATGTTTTCTACATTTTTGTTGCTCCAACAGTCACTGGTATGTAGTGCCAAGGAAGAGGATAGAGCAGTAGTTAGTGAATTGGAATCTGACTGCTCTACTGTGTGTACCTTGGGCAGGTTATTAAACTTCTCCATGTCACGATTTCTTCATATGTAAAAAGGGGATAAAAATAGTACTTGCCTTATAGGGTTATGAAAATCAATTCAATTCATACAGGTAAAGCTTGTAGCTCAATGGTTGACACATATGAAGGGCAGTAGATGTTCTTCCTTCACTTTTGCCTCCCTTTTCTTTTTCTAGGCATTTAATCAATATTTGCATTAAATCATTGACCTTTCTATAGTTTTCAAACTGTTTTAATGAGTCATCGTATTTCTTTTCAGTTTCTCTAATCCCAAGCAGGGCTTCCTCCTTGACTTCAGTCACTCACTCCATGAAAGGTAGCAATGTTGCCTTAACGGAAAAGGTTAGGCAACACTCTCCCTTCTTCTTCTTCTTTTTTTTTTTTAAATTTTATTTGTATCTGCCTTGGCCATGTACACAGACACCCAAGGGCCCCTTCTCCCAGCCTGGGGGAGGGGTGGTGGATTCTGGAGGAAGGAGACATCAGAGTGAGGACACAAAGTTCAACAGAAGGTGCTGCTCCCTTCAGCAAGGGACATCTGTGTGGGCGGGGACTTGTACCTTCTGCTCTTCCTCCCCGCCAGGCCATCTGTGAATCTGCATGTGTCCTCCTATTTGACTCAGGTCACTCTTCCCTCTGCCCATGGACTAGCTATGAGCAGGAGACACAACCTCCTCTCTCGTGTGTTTCAGCTTCTTTTCCTGCTCTTCCCATCCCTTAAATTCTATTCCTGGGGATAGAGACAGGGACACCCATAACCTCCCTCCTAAGCCTCCTCATAATCCAGGGTGCCAAGTCCAGACTCCCGACAACTGGTAAGGCCGGCGACCTGGAAGCTCATCACAGCAGGCTATGTGTGAGGGTAGGACAGTAGACATGAGTGTTTATCTGTGCAAGGCAGGACGGCACCATGGGAGGGTGTGGGGAGCCACGGGGCTCTGGGGTGTGTCTGAAAGTGCGAGCAGAAAGGTTCAGGAAGCCAAACACATGGGTTTGTTTATCGTAGAAATCCACGTGGTCTCCAGACTTGAACACCTCCTTTTGCAGCAAGCTCAGCCATTTTTGGGCTGACACCCTGCAGTCCACCAGCTCTCCCTTTGCCTTCAACTCCTGCAGCCTTTTCGCATGTCTGAGTCCATGGGAGGTCTACCAGGCTAACCGCTGGGGCACGTCTGTGTCGGGAGCACGTGGGGCCTACCTAGTTCGGCACCCTCACTTTAGGTTCATCCGACGCCAGGACCTGGAACAGTATGTTAGCAGCAGCCTTTCCCGCACAGTACAGCGCCCAGTCTTTGAAGGGCTGCAGGGCACAGTGGGTTGACATGTTAACCACAGTTCTGTTGAGGCCAGGACTGGTTGGGAAGGCCTTCAAGACGCTGCAAGTCCGGCAGAGAGAGCATGGAGGTCAAGTTCAGCGCCCGGTCTTTGTTCACTTGAGTGGAGTCACCCAGGCCCACCAAGCCTTTGGACACATCCCCAGGAGAGCCTGCGCTGTTGATGAACAGCAGTCGCTGCAGCCCCTCGGGCCTGGGGAGCTGACGCAGGGCACCAAGCAGTGGACTGCAAGCCAGCCTCGGCGCCCAGGTCTGCGCGCACCCGCACCACGTGCAAACCAGACCGCCTGGCGCCCAGCTCAGCCTCCAGCTGCCACAGGGCATCGTCGTTGCGGGTGTTTAGGACCAGTACGGAGCTCGGCGGCAGCAGCGAGGCCAGGAGGCCAGGGTCAGCACAAACACAGCACGTCCTAGGCTGCCCTCCATGCCGCAGTCCTCCCGGCTGGACTTGGACCCTCCCTTCTAGTACTCTGTGAGCCTCCTGATCATGAACTAAGTCCCTGATAAAGGGGGAAGGAGCCGCCAAGGCTTTATAAGGTTTTGTCTTCAACTATGAGCAGAAATATTTAATATTTCGGGCCTTAGTCATTTCCAGAGACTCCAGCTCCTTGCTCAATTTTTAGAATCCTTTTGTTTTTCTTTTCTTTTCTTTTCTTTTCTTTTTTTTTTTTTGAGACAGAGTCTCCATCTTGTAGCCCAGCCTGGAGTGCAATGGCGCCATCTGGGCTCACTGCAACCTCCGCCTTCCGGGTTCAAGCAATTCTCCTGCCTCAGCCTCCCGAATAGCTGGGATTACAGGCGTGCACCACCACATCTGGCTAATTTTTGTATTTTTACTAGAAACGGGGTTTCACCATGTTGATCAAGCTGATCTCGAATTTCTGACCTCAGGTGATCCGCCAGCTTCGGCCTCCGAAGGTGCTGGGATTACAGGCGTGAGCCACCATGCCCTGCCAGGACAATCCTTATTGTGCTCTCTTTAGAGATGGAAAGAATGCTCCCCTCTTTCCTTGTCTTTTATCTTAGCTCTTAGTAGGTGCCTTAAAAATGCTAGTTTTATCTCCCATCTCCATGCCCCACCAAAAGGGCTAGGTTTGAATTTCACTTCAAAAGTAAGAGTCAAACGAATGCTGATAGCAGCTTTACTCATAATAGTCAAAGATTAGAAGCAACCAAAGTTTTACTTTGGTGAATGAATAAACTGTGCTCGTGGCCTAGCCACACAATAGAATACTACTCAACAAGAAAAAGGAATGAACTATCAAAGCACACAGCAACATGTGTGAATCTCAATGACATTATGCTGAGTGAAAGAAGTCACACACGGAAGAGTTCATACCATATGATTCTACTTATATGAAATGTTAAAGAAAAATCTAATCTAGAGTGGCAGACAACCGACCAGTGGTTGCCAGGGGCTAGGGTTGTGAGTGGGGATAGACCAGCACAAAGGAATGGTTTTGTTTTTGTTTGCTTTTGTGATGGTGTCTCGCTCTGTCACCCAGGCTGGAGTGCAGTGGTGCAATCTTGGCTAACTGCAACCCCTGCCTCCTGGGTTCAAGCTATTCTTGTGTCTCAGCCTCCCAAGTAGCTGAGATTACAGATGTGCACCACCACACCCAGCTAATTTTTGTATTCTTAGTAGAGACGAGGGTTCTCCATGTTGGCCAGGCTGATCTCGAACTCCTGACCTCAAGTGATCCACCTGCCTGGGCCTCCCAAAGTGCTGGTATTACAGATGTAGCCACCATACCTGGCCGTTTTTGTTTAATTTTAATTTTTTTTTCAATTTCACTCTGAGCAAAGCATGTTGACACAAAGGAATCTTTTTGGATGATGGAAATGTTTTATATCTTGATTATGGTGGTGGTTACATGGGTGTATTGCTTCGTCAAAAACCCATGGATGTGTACAATTAAAATGAGTTCGTGTTGTTGTATGTAAACTACACCTCAATGAAATTGGTTAGAAGAAAGAAGAATCAAGATAAAATGACAATACAGTTAAACCATACTTGACAGTTTCTGGTAATGGTGTTTTTTCTTTTTTATCCATCCTCTAAGGAAACAATAATGACAACAAAAAACCTTTGATGTACAGATATTCCAGTAAGGAGCATTGGTCACTCCTTGGAGTGAGGAGGAGTTGTAGAGTGTTACGCTTTCATGGTTTGGGAAGGAGAACGTCTGCTGTGTCCCATCAGCTTTGTTCCTTTGTTCCAAAGGGGGTAGGGTGTGTTCTGTTACTTTATAAAGCTTGCTCAAGTTCTGCCTATCTTCTTTCACTACCTCACTTCCCCCTTTCGTTTTCTTCCTTTCTTTGTAATTCTTTGCCTGCCAAGTTCTACGAAGTTCCGAATCACAGAAAAGCAGATCACCTCACATTCATCTGCAAATCCAGGTTTAAACAGGAAAGGTAAGCAGGAAATTTTCAGGCAATCGTCTTGACTAAGTTGAAGTTCTGCTTTTTACTCTTTTCTCACCATCTGGATGTCTTTGAATAATTAAGGTTAATTTTTTATTACTCTCCTTGTCTGGCCCAGTGAAGAAACATGGTGAGTTTCTGAGAGTTTGGAGCTTGTAGATCAGAAAAATAATGTTTACAAAATACGTAAATACTTCGGAATCAGTTGTATTAAACAAATTTTTAAAAGAAATTGTAATTTTTTTCTTTTTTTTTGAGTCTCGCTCTGTCACCGGGCTGGAGTGCAGTGGCGGCCCATCTCAGTTCACTGCAACCTCCGACTCCCTGGTTCAAGTGATTCTCCTACCTCAGTCTCCCAAATAGCTGGGACTACAGGCACGTGCCACCACGCCCAGCTAATTTTTGTGTTTTCAGTAGAGACAGGGTTTCACCATGTGAGCCAGGATGGTCTCGATCTCCTGACCTCGTGATCCGTCCGCCTTGGCATCCCAAAGTGCTGGAATTACAGGCGTGAGCCACCGCGCCCAGTCAAGGAATTATAAGAAATTTTCATCAGCAAAAGATTGAAACAGTGCAGAACTTTATAGAGTAAAATATGAAAACTGCCATGCTCAGAAATGACCATCTTAAGTTTTTGATGAGTACCTTTCTTATTTATTCTCTATATATTTGTCTTATGTCTTAAACATAAATATGCCATACTACAGGTACTGTTCTGCAACTTGCTTTTTTCAAATACCAATATTCTTTTTTTTTTGAGACGGAGTCTTGCTCTGTCGCCCAGGCTGGAGTGCAGTGGCGCGATCTTGGCTCACTGAAAGCGCCGTCTCCCGGGTTCACGCCTTTCTCCTGCCTCAGCCTCCCAAGTAACTCGTACTACAGGTGCCCGCCACCACGCCCGGCTAATTTTTTTTTTTTTTGTATTTTTAGTAGAGACGGGATTTCACCATGTTAGCCAGGACAGTCTCCATCTCCTGATCTCGTGATCTGCCTGCCTCAGCCTCCCAAAGTGTTGGGATTACAGGCGTGAGCCACAACTACCAATATTCTTAGAAATCTTTTCACATCTGTACATATATTACGTTAAAGCATATGAAATTGTTATTTATGTCAATAGCAGTAAAACATTGGCAGTTTCATATGGTTAACCTAATACATCTACTCCAGTATTTTAATGGCTATATTGTATTGTAAGGTATGGTTGTAGTCTAATTTTTAACAATTCCCCTGCTGATGGGCATTTAAGTTGTTTCTTCTTTATTTTGCTAAAATAAACAGAACTGTAATAAAACAGAAATATATGAATATATATGTATTTAGGTGTATATATATCTTTATATATATACCTTTGCATATATATGTATGTATCTTTATATATTGTTCTATCTATTTTTGCATATATGTATCAGCATTTCTATAGAATAGATTGAGTAGACTCCTAGAAACATAACTGTGGGTCAAGGGGTTTACACATTTTGCATTTTGATAATTATGACCAGTGTCCTCTAAAATGTCCCTATAACAATTCATATCCCCAGAGTGTCCTTTCCACCAACACCCTCAATAATCTCATGGGTAAATTGGTTTTTGAAGTGTTTCAAAATGAGTTATTTTATTCAGCCAAAGATGTAAGAAAGACCTGCTTATGTCCAGCTCTGTGCTTGGCCTAGGAAGTAAACGTGTGTAATTAATGTGGTCACTGCCTTCACAGTGTGTTTATTCTGATTGGTGAGACAAGACTAATGCACACACAACACAGTTGCAGTGATTTCAGTGTCATAATCACCAATCATCTCTAGCAAGATTAATTAAAAATATAACAACTGCTTACACTGAGGGTCCATGGAAATCAGACAGAACTGAGTGGCACTGCGAGTTCCTTCACTTACTATGTGCATGACCCTGAGTTTCTTTATTTGTAAAATGGGGATAATAATAGTATTAGCTTGGTGCAAAAGTAATCACGGTTTTTGCCATTAATTTCAATGGCAAAACTGCGATTACTTTTGCACCAACCTAATAGTTTCTTCCTTTTTTTTTTTTTTTTTTTTTGAGACGAAGTCTCGCTCTCTCACCCAGGCTGGAGTGCAGTGGCGTGATCTCGGCTCACTGCAACTTCCACCTCCCAGGTTCAAGCGATTCTCCTCTCCCAGCCTCCCAAGTAGCTGGGATTACAGGCACACAACACTACATCCAGCTAATTTTTTGTATCTTTAGGAGAGATGGAGTTTCACCATGTTGCTGAGGCTGGTCTCAAACTCCTGACCTCATGATCCGCCCACCTCAGCCTCCCAAAGTGCTGGGATTACAGGTGTGAGCCACCGTGCTTAGCCCCTAATAGTTTCTTATTGAGTGGTTGTGAAGATTAAATGTATAGTGCTTGGCACTTAGCAAGAACTGTATGGAATGTTAGCTATTGCCATTTGCCTTCACTTTGAGAGCACCTACCAGCCTCATGGGCCTATCGTTATCCCTCGTAGGATGTGGCATCAAGTACTGGTTACAAATATTTCTTATATAGTGTACCTAACCCTGAGGGGATTGGGACCATTGTTCTCCTTTTGAACATTACACACCTACTAGTACAATCTGGTTGCTAAGGTTTCCACTCTAAAGTTAGTTTGTATTCTAAAAACTTTAAGCAGTCCCTATGCTTTCAAACAGGGGGAATGCACATTGCTCTTTCACAATGCCCTGATTCTTGGTTGAAAAAGGGCCATTTCTATTAAAATATAAAATTATATTTTAGAAAGAAGACAATAAGGGGAGACACTGTAGATACTTTTAACCAAGAATAGAGTGGTGCAAAGTTAAGCCATGGAGATACCATAGCTTATCCTAACAGACAAATTCACTACATTTATTAGTAATGTTTCAGAAACTGTTTTCTTCCAGGTATGTACATTTTGTATTCACTGTGGTAGCATAAGCAGCTGGGTGGAAAAGTGCCTGGTCCATTATGCATGACCATGAAAGGACTGTAGTCCATAAACATACAGCTTCCTTCTCCAGTACATTTAGTAAATCTGTTCCAATTAATTGCCCATTCGATGCTCAGGTGGTTGTAGCAACTGCTGCTCAATGGAAATTGTGAGAAAAGATCAGATAAATGTAAACAATGGACATTCTAACAAGAGGGCATTGTCCCTACTGGAAAATCATTAGGAGGAAGGACTTCGGTGCATGTAAATTGCTTTTGGAAAGAGGCATCTCCATCAGCTGCTAAGGATACCCTGACAACGTGGATAGGTCTGGATTGACAGGCAGCAGCAAGGAAATACTAAAAATGCCACTTAAAGGCAGGGCTGAAACCACTGCTGCTCACTCAGACCCAAGGTTTTCTGTGTTGAGAGTCCATTGGCATAATTATTTGTCACGAGTGAAGTGATTCACAGGCTATCTGAAGTAGGTTACCTGTTCTCCCCGAGAGAGTCTTGACCTACTCAGCTTATTGGATTCCTTTGACTATTTCATGAAAGTTCTAGTCTTTTTCCCCAGTAAAATAGCCTTGCTCATACATACCTAGGATTTTGCTTATAATCTCTGGGGTTTCATAGATGCCCCAGAAGTACCATGGACCCTGGGTTAAGAAATCCTGCTGTGTGTTCATTTCCTGTTTTCTTCACCCCTTACTTTCAGTGGTGTTACTGGTAGTTTTTCATTTTCAGGATGAATGTCTACTGACCTTCATCCCACAGAGTTGATCCTTCCTTCAAATCTGGTTCATGTTTCACCCTTTTGGAGCTCTTTGTGCTCTGAGCTCCGTGGGCGCTTGGAGTTGGTAACTCTTAATTTAGTACCCAATTGTTTCAAGGACTACAAGATTGTATCTACCATTAGCACAACATTTATAAATTCATTCATTCAACACATGTTGAATGAATGCCTGCTATGTACCAGACACTGTTCCCAGACACGTATTGTACTCTATGATAATCAGTATCATGCAGCATTTATATTTTCATGTATTCAACACATATTTAATGAGTGCCTACTATGTGCCAGGCACTGTTCCCAGGCACTTATTGTACTGCACTATAAGTATTATACAGCATTTATACCTTCATTTATTTAACAGATATTTAATAAGTGCCTACGATGTGCTAGGCACTGTTCTCAGACACTCATTGTACTGCACTATAATTAGTATTATAGAGTCAGCTTGCCAACTTCCCTGCTAGACTATGTCCATGGAGGCAAGGACCAGGTCTCCCACCTTGCCACGTCGTCTTCTCCTTCTTTATTCTCCCTCGTCTGTCAAGGCTCAGCTCCAATACCATCCATTCTGGGATGGGTTAGGCAATCTCTTCAGTGCTCCTCTGGTGCCAGGTGCTGACCACTGTTAGAGCTCCTGCCACATTATTTTGAAGCCATCTGTTCCCATATCTCTGTCCCCTGGTGTAGTCTCCCCTGTGCCAGGGACTTCCACCCAGTACAGAGCCTGGCAATGGGAAAACTCAGTAAATATTTGTTGAATATCTAAATTTTCTCTCACCTTCGTGCCTTCAGACATGCTCTTCCCTCTGTCTGAAATACTCTTCCTTCCTTTACTATTGGTAAATTCTTGTCAATCTAAACATCACTTCCTCAGGAGAGTTTTTTTGATCTGTAGATGAAGTTAGGTGCCCTCACACAATGCTCCCAACATAACTTTGGACTTCCTCTAACATTGTATTTTATTGAAACGTCCTCCCTCGGTATCCTCAGGGGATCGGTTCCAGGACCCCCTCGGATAAAAAAATCTTCTGATACTCAAGCCCCTTACATAAAATGGCATAGTATTTGCCTATCACCTATGCACATCCTCCTGTATACTTTATTTTTATTTTATTAAAAAACTTTTTACTCTCGTATCTAATTTTACGTTTTTACCTTTAAAAAATATTTTTTTTTTTGCCAGAATGTCATTGACAGAGGGCACCTGTATACTTTAAATCATTTCCACATTACTCATAATACCTAAGGTAATAGAAATAATATAGAAATAAGTTGCTATATTATTTTTTTATTTATATTATTCTTTATTGTTGCAGTGTTATTTTTTGTTGTTGTTTTTTTCTGGCTGTTTTCAATTTGTGACTGGTTAAATACATGAATGTGGAACCTGCGGAAATACAGCGCTGACTCTACTTCCTTGTTTGATATTTACATTCCTTGTTAGCATATCAGCCTCAGGAGGGCAGGGGTCATGGCTATTTTATTTGCCTCTGTATAGCTGGGGACTAGGATATTGTACAGTCCTTTACTACTGAAAGTGTGGTTCACAGGCCAGCAGCATCCGGACACCCTATGAGTTTGCTAGCAATGCAGGCTCCCACGCTCTATGCCAGACCTACTGAATCAGAACCCACAGGTGATTCACATATGCGTTAAGGTTTGAAAAGCAGTGGTCTAGTACAAAAGCATTCAATCAATAAATGCCGAATGAATAATGAGTTGAATTGAACAAAATGGAATCAATTTACTTTTGGCACCCCTATTGTCTAGCACAGGGCCTAGCTCAAAGTAGGCACTCAGTAGTGTTTGAGGAAGGAATATTGTCTTCCACTGTTCCGCATACACTATGTTTTCTTCAACTAGCTTATAAGGCAAATGTTAGGGCCTTTCTTCTTAATCTCTATAACTTGAAACTGCTCACTGACTGCATAGTAGGCATCCAATAGGGATTCAAAGCCAACCTGATACTTCAATGTTGGGTAATATATTATCTACCAGGTTGGATTCAAGCAAGAGAGTTTGAGGTGTGGGGTGTGTGAATTGACCAGGAATGTTTCCAGTTGTCTGAAGACCCTCATGTCTTGATAGCAGTGCTTTTAGTCTCAAGCTTCATTTCCATAAAGAATAGCTCATGAAGGGCAACAGAATGGAGAAAAGGCCTTATCAATGAGAACCTGGATTTCTGGTTTTCATTCTTTCTCAGGACACTGTTTGGTTTGAAGAGGCCTAATTATGCCACTTATACCAGCAAAACCAGTGGAACAGATCCTTCTGAGTAGTATGTTTTAGTGTGATTCCCTCTTCCAGATTTTCTCAAGGGAAAAACATTTGCTTATTGGCATTTGGTCTTAGTATTAGGACAACTTACAGACTGTGGACAAAGGCTGTGTGAAAATAGGCATATTGATGCATAAGGTTATTTTTTATTACTAGGTGAAAGTAAAAGTTGGATTAAAATTACATTAATTCATGTAGTGAATATTCTTGATGGTTTGGGCAAACGTTGCACCCTGTGAAACCTGGCAGAAACTTCTTGAGAGCCTCCTGAGCCCAGTGCTGCAGATTTAATCATTGACCTTGAGGAAATCAAGGCTAGAGAGAGAGTCTGTATCCTGATATTTTTTAAAAGTACATTTATTAGAATGTCAAAATCTAAGAGGTGTGGCAAGAACTTACGTTTCTTTAAATTTGTGGGATTTTAGAAAGAATAATTGGAATCTTGAAATTCTGCAGTGCTTGATCTTTAAATTATAGATCACAAACTTTCCAAAATAGTTTCAAGATTATCCTGCATTGGAAGAAGTCAGGTAGAACAGCAGAGATGGCCATCAAACAGTGTCTCTCTGGCTGTGCCCTGCCTGTTCTGCGAGTATGTCCACCATCTTTTTCTAGCTGACAGTTCTGGGAGAATTCAAGGAGGTTCTCACATGTAATTCATCTACTGGTCGTTGGGTGCTCAGTGGTGGCCACTGTTTTGGTCCTTTCCTTCTCTTGTTCCTTGTAATGGATCTCCTTCCACAACGAAAGCTGGGGTCCTGGGTCACCAAACACACCCTAGCTGCAGGCCCACTAGAGGCCTGTCACTGCCACTTGGTGCCAGCAGGCACGTATGGCCATGCCTTTGTCGGCACACCCTCCAATTCCAGTGCTGCCACCCACTCTGACTACAGATACATTTGACGCCTTTCCTCTCCTTCCTCACCTGTGGCCAACGGTCTCTGAAACAAAACTGGAGCTCACACCTGAAGCTAGTTGGCAATCTGATCAGGAGCCAAGTCAACAAGGAATTTTGGAGTCAAAGCCCTTCTATTCCGCGCTTCATATCCCCTGCTTGCAACCTCATCAAGGCAGGAGAGGCCTGACATGAGAAATCTAATTTTTTATTCAGATGTCCCAGATTGTGCCCATTTTCATTCTTACTTTCCATCTCCTTGGGAGGAACAGACTTAAAATAGACTTAAGGAAGCTATTATGTAGGTGTATTTGTAATAGGACATATGCCTATGCTCTCCACACCCCCCAAAGCCCAGAGAAACACTCCTTTTATCCCTACAGTTAGCTCCAGCCTCCAAGGAGGAGCAGATTTCCTGAGGCTTTTTGTCCTAGACTGTCCCATTCCCAGTAGGGGTCTGAGCTGTTTGGTTTTATTGCCCACCTTATAAATGAGAACAGTCTGGTCTGATCAAGAGGTTAAGAATGCAGACCATATGCCCAGCACACAAAGTAGTAAGGAGCAAAGGCTTTGGTAGTCAGAGCTGGACCCCAAACTGACTCTGCCACTTTCTTATCCAGTCTAAGACCCTGTTACCTTATCTATATAATGGGGAAATCCTTATGAAAGTGAGGAACATTAAGTAAGATTATATATATATTGTGTTTAGCTTAGGTCCTAAATCACAATAATCACTCAATTATTGATTGGTACCAATAATAACAAAAATAGCTAAGTGGTTTATTTTAAAATAGCAAAATCGGTAGCAATAGTGTTATAACATGTCTTCTTGTCTCCAGCTCCTTACTCTCTGCAATCCATTTTTTATTCAGCTGCTAGATTCATCTCCCTAGAACATGGTGATCATATTACACCCCATGTGAAAATGTTAGATCGCTTCTTATTACTTACACCTAAACTCCGAAGTTCTCTTTGCATTCAGGCCCATTGGTCTGGCCCCAACAAAACATTACGCCCGTTTCCCCACTACTCCTCTTCACACCTCCTCCACTCCAATTAAAATAAACCAACATTCTTCATGTACACCCACACCCTGCACACTGTTTGTTCTTTTTTATCTAGAATCCAGATCTTATCTCTCCTTTAATGCCTGGCTTAAGTGCCACTTCCTCCACTAAGACTTCTCCAGCCTATAATAAACCTCATAGCTCTTGATGGACCCCTTGTCATCACACAGATATCTAGGTCAAATTCATGCTTAAAATTTATACGTATATCTCTTACATCAGATGATTGATTATAGCTATCTAATTCATCCTTATATTCCTAAACCAGAATTTCTCATCCTCAGAGCTATTGACATTTTGGGCCAAATAATTCTTTTGAGGGGTGAGTTACTGTGTGCATTGCAGAACATTCAGCAGCATTCCTGGCCTCTACTCACTAGATGCTAGTAGCACTCCACAGCCCCAGTGGTGATAACCAAAAATGTCTCCAGACATTATCAAATGTCCTCTGGAGTGCAAAAT
This sequence comes from Colobus angolensis palliatus, assembly GCF_000951035.1. NCBI lineage: Eukaryota > Metazoa > Chordata > Mammalia > Primates > Cercopithecidae > Colobus > Colobus angolensis. The sequence continues at coordinate 4,161,868 of NW_012111142.1, forward strand.
CACCCCAGTTGAGAACCACTGCCCTAGATTCCAAACCATGGAGGTTTGAACATGAATGGCTCTCAGTAAATGCTTATGAAAGGAAGGAAAGAGTTTGGCTTAGGCCCTTTTAAGTTTGAGACAATAGTGGAATATATAATTAATGATATTCTTTGAGCATTTGGGAATAGAAGCACAGAGTTCCTTTGAAAGCTCAGAACTAGAGATTGATATTTGAATGCCACTGGCATAGAATCAGCTAATAGGCATTTATTGTGTTACATAATGTTTTGAAGTCCCGAGTCAGATAGGAGTTGGGCTCCCACCGCTGGCCTTACCATTGTAAACTGTCACCATAGGTGAGTATTTTAACCCTTCTGAGCTTCCATTCTCTTGTTCTGTAAAATGGGGGTAATAATTGCCACTTGTATGGGGTTGCTCTGAGGATAAGTTAGACAATGCATGTAAAGTGGTCATTTGAGAGCCTGGAATGTAGTAAGCACTTAGTAATAGTTCAGTGTCATTATTAATATTGTGATTAATAAGAATGCTTAATTTTTAATCTATTCAGAGGTCAAGACAATATTAGTTCCATTTTATAGATAGGCTGTGGTTAGAATCTGGATCTGCTAGGCCAGGCGCAGTGGCTCACATCTCTAATCCCAGCACTTTGGGAGGCCGAGGTGAGTGGATCACCTGAGGTTGGGAGTTTGAGACCAGCCTGACCAACATGGAGAAACCCCATCTCTACTAAAGATACAAAATTAGCCGGGCATGGTGGCAGGTGCCTGTAATCCCAGCTACTGTGGGGGCTGAGGCAGGAGAATCGCTTGAATCCGGGAGGCGGTGGTTGTGGTGAGCTGAGAACACGCCACTGCACTCCAGCCTGGGCAACAAGAGTGAAATTCCGTCTCAAAAAAAAAAAAAAAAAAGAATCTGTATCTGCTAATCCCCATCTTTCCCTGGATCATATTCATCTCACATAATGTACACAGCATCTCACTTCCCAGAAGGATCTTCACCTTTTCATCTGGAAACTGAGTGCTAACTGCCTATGGCAAAAATTCCTTTTCAATTGGTAAATAACATCTTCTTCTATAACTATCATTGGGAAACTCAGTAACTGCTTATTAAGTGCTTTGGGTAAATAGATGGAGGAGATATTGTATATAAGACACTTGTGTTGCCAAAACAAAGCACCTGCCTGTTTGTAGCTTACTAACCCACATGCTCAAAGATTCTGTCCCTTAGGCTTTAGGAAATGAATTCATAAGTTTAGCAACCATTGGCATTAGCTCCAGGCAGCATTTGATTTTTGGAGTATGGCAGCATGAGCAAAGGCTGTGGTCCAGAGCAGAAGCTGGGGCAGAAGCCCAGGGACAGGCCAACAGGTGGGTGGGGGAAGCTAACTTCCTCCTGTGAGAGCCAGTTGGCTGAGGGCATCCAGCAGGCCAATGCAAAGTGAGTCTCCTGCCTTTAGAAAACAAACACCAGACAGGTCAGGAAAATGTAGCCCCAAACCAGTTTTATCACCAACAAACTGGTTGACCTGGGAAAAGGCATTTAACCTCTTCAAGCTTCTATTTGTTCGTTGGCAAATGAGGGCATGGGATGAAATCGGTGGTTCTCAGTCACTGCTCTGGCACATCAGAGGTGGAACACGACTAATCTACGTGGTGCAGGATTTTTGTAGCAATTATCAGCCGTCAAAAATGCGTGGCAATTCATACATATACCTGAAAAACAGTGTTGGGGTGTGTAGGGGGCGTTGTTTCTTTTTATCATATTAGGTTTCTGTTGTTTGATAGATTGGATTATTCAGTTCATTCATTCATTGAAATGTTATTGCCTGAGCATGCTATGTGCTGGGCCTGTCCTGGGACGAGGTGCTGCCTTTGCATTCAAATGTGGTTTACCTGGAACCAGTCATAGGTTCCAGGTCATAGGAGGTGACATGATATCTTTTCTCCTCCAAGTAAGAATCGCTGAATCTGATATGACTGTGGGTGATCTGGTCATGGAAATCCCTGCTTCCCAATCCTTACCACTTCCACCGACCCCCATTCCTATTGGCTAGGATATGCTCTAGGCAATTATCAAAGTTTCCCCCAGCCCCCACCGGGTTCCTGCAGACGCCGAGGCGTCTACTAGGTTTGCCTTCTGATTCCTGTAGGTGGAGCCAGATCCCCTGGCTGAGAGGCCCCGGGCCTGCTCTCTGCGGCGGCCGCCGAGCGGTAGCTTTGCTCTCCAGCTCTTTTCCTCCTTTTCCCTCTCTCTTGTGCGGTCTCCCTCAACATCCAAACCAACCGAGTGCGTCTGAGGTGAAATCGTGCCAGACTTGGAGACGGCTGCCAGGTTTCTCTCAAGTCTTGGCTTAACAAAAGAAAGCAAATTACAAAAATGGAAATTTTCAAACTAGCGTTCAGTGGTATTCAAATCGACGTTTGGGTAGCGCACAGGCACAGACCGCATTCGTGCTATTTTGTGATTAAAATGATACCAAAAATACCTCCTTGCTTTGGTTTTCATCTTCGAAAACGACTTCTTTCCTTCTTCTAATTTCCCCCTTACTTTTGCGAGCGGCAAACCCCTGACCACTCTAGAATTGCTAACATTTGGACCGGCGTCTGTTGAAATCTTGCCTCTGTTGACTTTTTTTTCTTTTCCTTTTTTTTTTTTTTTAAGAGTTGAACTTTAAAAATGTGTGCACTTTGCAGCCTGGGGAAATACAGATAAAGAAGTTTCTAGGCACCTTCCCAGGAAGTTCTGTGTTTTGTGTGAAGAACTACTAACATTTGGACCGGCGTCTGTTGAAATCTTGCCTCTGTTGACTTTTTTTTCTTTTCCTTTTTTTTTTTTTTTTTAAGAGTTGAACTTTAAAAATGTGTGCACTTTGCAGCCTGGGGAAATACAGATAAAGAAGTTTCTAGGCACCTTCCCAGGAAGTTCTGTGTTTTGTGTGAAGAACTACAAGTTCTATGACAGTGCATAAATCTTCTTTAGGTCTCATCTTGATACAGGGAGCAAACCTGAATGTGCGTCTTGCCAGAATGCATGCTACCTCGTTCTCCCTTGAGCGTGAATCGTGTGCTCTGTCTCATGCTTTCAAAACATGGGTTTAAGGTGGCCATTGAGTTGGATCTTGAATGATTTTACTTAACATGAAGTTTTATAAAGAGCTTGACCACGTCCTACTCGATTATTTTTGCGGTTGCTAGACAAGGCCCTGTCCCACGTGGGTTTGTGAGAAAGGTTCTGTCATCATCACCCCGCCCCCAAGACTGCACTATTTCTTTCCTTGGAAGCGTTGACTGTCTCCTTCTTACACAGCTGTGTTTGCAGTGCCTGGAGACAGGTGGGGGAGCAGTCTTGGAGGCCGAAGCTGCCAATTCCTTCTCTAAGGACCGTCTGAATAGCTATTACATTTTGAAGATCACACGCACGCACACACTTGTTTTGTTTGTTTTTGGCGGTGGTCACTCACTATGCCTTCCCGTTTGTTGTACAAGGGCAGCTGCACCAGTTTGCCAGAATGAGATTAAATGTCACAGACATTCTATTGTGTGCATTCGCCAGCCCACATCAGCATCACCTTGGGCCACTGCCATGTCTTTCTGGGCGCCTCAGAAAGCTGGGTCCCGTAGCCTTGGCGGAGTTGTGGGACTGCTTAGTTTCTCCCACAGAAACTCGGGAAAGAGTTTCTCCCATCTGGATAGGTAAACTCAAAGCTCCCACGAACACTGCAATATTCAGGCAGCAATTGCATCAAGAGGTTCTTGTTGGTTTGGGCCTACACGAATTAGGATTCTCTACCTGGCACAAGTGACTGCGGATAAATCAAGCTGCTAGTGTTTTTCAGATTTCAGAATAGAGGGATGACATTTTAATCTGGAATCAGACACCCTGCTCTTTTACCCTTTAGCCCCAAATATCCAATGCTCTTCAGGACCCTCATGCCCTTGCTTGTGCTGCTTCTTCCTTGGGGAATTTCTCCCCCATCCTCTTCATCTGCTTAGTAAACTCTTGTTGGTCTTTCAAGGCTTGTCTCAAATACAGCCTCTTTGAAATCTTTCATAGCCATGCCCATGCACCGATTTCCATCCCCTCCCCATCATCTGTTCAATGTCGCTCTCTTGCTAGATCTACGTGGCATACTACATACTGCATAACAGTGCTTCGCACATCTTGGTATGCCTCTTTCTCCCCTAATAGAATATACTCTTTGCCCAGGCAGGGAACACATCTAATTTACTTCATACTTCTCAGGTTAAAGATGCTCAGTAAAATCTATTGAATGTATAAAGAAACATGCTTGGTTTTTACATCAATTTCCAAGGGACAATTTGTTTACTTTCAGGCTCTCCTAGTTCAATTGCCAGACACCTATAACCATGTCCGCAGAGCTAAGAGTAAGATTTTAAAGTTTATATTAAAGTCTGATGTTCGTAGCTCAGAGACATTCTTCTGGCTTATGGTAAAGGAAAGTTGGATGAGCGTGTTGGTGGAAAATTTCTGTATTCCCAGCACCTGATTAATGCCTCTGTTCCTACAGAATCCAAAGAGAACAGAGCACCCCTGCAGACACAGGAGCTTGTGAAAGTTGTGTGGCTCTCCTACTGCTTTGGTGTAGTCTTGCGAGTTATGCTAACAAGTTGTTATTCATTAGACTTTATTCATTAAGTCTTTCAAACTAGAAACCTGAAAATGTCCTTGGAACCTCCCTCTCCCTCACTTCCCACATCCAGTTATCACCAAATCATGTCAGTTCTTCTCCAAAATATCTCCCAGATCTGCCCACTGTTCTCCATCCTTGCTATTGCTGTGTTCCAAGCCATTATCACTTCCCAGCTGGACGATTGCCAAAGCCTTCTAGTTAGTCTTTCTGCTTCTAGTCTTGCCTGCCTCCCATCATGCCATTCCCTGGCTTACCAGCTTTCAGTGATTGCACTTTGCATAATCCTTTGCATGGCCTTGTGTGGTCTGGCCCCCACTATCTTTTTAGCGGCTCTCTCACTGAATATACTAGACTTCAGGTCCTTGAACTTGCCAAACTCTTGCCTACTTCAAGGCCTATCCATATGCTTACTTGCCTACTTCTTTTGGGAATACTTTCTCCCAGTGTTCACTCCCTTGGATCACTTCTCATCTTTCAGAATTCAACATACGTGGCACTTCCTTGGAAATGCAGTCCATGCTACTCCTCTCCACTTCATCCCTTCGGGATAAATCACATCCCCATTGTTGTTACTCCTGATGCCCTATTTTTCCTTCACATTACTTATTAGCGGTTGCAATTGTAAAAAATTATTGATGTTTTTATGTATTTTATGTCCTTCTCTCCATCCACAGTAGATCAAATGAAGGCAGGGATCATGTCTCCTTGTTCAAAAGAGTTTACCAAGAGACCCAGTGCCTCACATATAGTAGATGGTCAAGAAATACTTTTTGGGTAGTGCTGGAAGGAGAATGCTAGCAGGTCGTGTGTAACAGGCCTGTGACGTGAAAAGAGTTTCATGCAAAAGAAAATGCTGATCTGAAATGAGACTTAAGGATGTTTATGCACATGGAACAAGCAAGAGGAAGACATGAGTTCTGATATGATATCCCATGGCCTCTCCCCACTGCTATTTGAAAAATAAGAAGAGAACAAGAACAAAAATATTTGTTTTACAGCTCTACCAAGATTCAGCCCTCCCCTTTCTCTCCCCCTTGCATCAAGTACATCCTGTGCTTTTGGCAACATGTTGACTGGATATTTAAAAGCTGTGAACTGTTCTGAAAATTTCACATACTGGGTTATGGGCCATGTGTGTTTGATCAAAATTCAATTACTACACTGTACCATACTTGGAAACCTATCATCCCAAGTTATGAAGTATGACGAAACAGGCGAACCTAATTGGTTCAGTATGGGAACAGTATCAACCAAGCTTGTTATGATAAATAGCTTCCTGTGTTAAAGGTTCTCTAGAGCTTATAAGTATCTTGGCTCACCTCCTTCAGTGGAATAGGAATACTGCTCCCAGGGACCCCCTAGATCATTGTCCCTTCAATGCAACTGCAGTTCAGCGTTTTCTTCAATTTACTACCCCTGAAAAAGAAAAATGCAGTGCAATTTTCCCTATTCCTTCTCATTTCTTCATTTAGAATTTGAGCACGTGGTAACTTCTTTAGCTTTCCTTGGCCTTAGAAAAACAAATTTTAAAGTTATGAAGCATTCCAATACAGAAAACCAGAAAATGACAGACATCTCTGTACCCACCACTCAGGATTAACAAATAATAATTTTTTTCCCTATTTCCATCAGATCTTTTTGTTTTCTTTCATGTATCCTTTCTTATTTTTTGAGGCCAAACTTGAACTACAGTATTTATTTATGAAATTTGTAAGTTAACTCCTGAGATACTTTAAAACACTTTAACCAAGAGGATGTATATCACATTACAGAGAAGTACCTGTACTTTGCATGTCTTTTCGGGTGTTGAAATGGACTCAGTGAGAATTTCTGGACGATTCTGTAGATAGGATTACAAGGAACCCTAGAAGAGGGTTGTTGGGGATGTAGGGCGTGGTAGTGCATGCTTATTATCCCAGCACTTTGGGAGGCCAAGATGGGAGGATTGCTTAAGCCCAGGAGTAGACTAGTCTGGGCAACATAGTGAGACCCAATATCTATCTTAAAAATTTAAAAAACAAAAAAGAAATTGTCTTAACAGCTTGAAAAGATAAAGAAGTAAAATAAAACAAAATATTACCATGCTTTATGGTTACTGTGGGAATATGTACACAATTTTTCTTTAGAAGTGACATTTTGGGTTGGGTTAGAAGTATTTCCTTCTAGTGATCGCAGTAAAGGGCAAAACAATTGGGTGACTGCCATTTTAAATTCCAAAAAATAATCAGTAGCGTTGGCATTTTCCTCAGAAGACAGCGTTAGGGCTGGGACAATTTGCATATATTTACCCTTAATTCGATCTTACCTTTGCAGTTGCTTTCCCAAGTTTGCTCTCATTTTATTCACCATTTGTAGTAGGCCATCCTGTTAAACCTGTTAACGAAAATGCATAATGCTGAATCTGCATTTCTCCAGTGGAAAAGTTTTGTGTTTTATAAAAAGTCGTTTTGGTAAAAAGCAAGAGCCTTAGTTTGTCATTGACAATAATTCATCAATCATGAGTGCTGCAATGTATAACCACGAAACAGAGAAATATCCTTGGTGAAGGTAAATATGCAAGCCCACACAAAGGAAAAGTAAATACATTGCATGGTTTAGCAGTTTCAAATCACAATGCTGCCAGGATTACATTAGAGTTGTTCTTCTTGTTTTCTGCAGTACCATTAGGTTTACTTTCAAAATTGCAATTAGCTTAAAAGTTGTGATTTCTAAAATGGCCCACTTGCCTTCCTTGTTTTTCTCTATAAGGTGGATGCTAGTATCATAATCCTTCCATAATTTTTAAATAGGACTTCCAATAAGAAGTGCTCCCTGAAAGCCGTAAACTTCGAAAAATAGAATATGACTGTAGGCAGTTCTGCTAATCTCCCTTTTGGCAAATCAGCTTTTTTTTTTTTTTTGTATTGGATTTTACCTGATTGAATAACATGGGAACTGCCAGAATAAATGCTATTATCTCTGTACAGTAATTAAGGAAATAGTCTTTGTCACTCTAATATGGACCAAGCTCTGCTTGCCTGTAATAAAGTTAAACGATAAAGAATCTGGAATGTAGAGAAAAATAAAGGGAAATCAGTTACTAGCACGTGTTTCCTCCAGATGAATAGTAGAGAGATGGAATGATACATTTTGCAGAGACTGCTGAAGAAGTTAAATAACTAAAACATATCAACTTGTAGCATTTAATGAAATAATTATTTCAGGAAAAGAAACTCTTCAATTTCTATCTTTGGGAAGAGTTGATGGTTCCTTGGTGAATCTCAGTGTATTATTTTAAAACATAGCTTCGCCAAATACAGGTCAAACCCTACTACAGTAAATATCAGTTTTGAGACAATTCTGTCAGTAATCACAATAAACATCTCACTGTAATAAAGACAGTTTTAATAACATAGTTTTGAATTGATACTGACAGAAGAAAAATTTCCTTTATGGATTCAGTGCACCCAAGTGTGGTGTTCCATCTTTTCGTCTGATGTTCTCAGTCATTCTCCTTCCATCTCTCTGTGTGTATTTATCTATCTTGGCTACTGTGTATCTAAATATTTCAAACACGGCCAAGAGGAGCCTATGGGTACTGGCAAGTTTCAGAATAAACCTCACCTCAGAGCCATGAAATATAAGAAAACCAGTTTGTTTTCTTTAGTAGAAATTGGGGTGAAGGAGTGATATTGGGCAAAAGAAGGAAACAACATTATATTAACCATCTTCTTAAAGACTGTTGTGTTTTCTACTTTGGAAGATCTGGCTCAGGGGTCAGCAAACTTTTTCTGTGAAGGACCAGATAGTAAATATTTTCAGCTTTGCAGGCCATATGATCTCTGTCATAATGACTCAATTCTGCTGTTGTAGTGCAAAATCACCCTAGATAATGTGTAAACAAATAAGTGTGGCTGTCTTCCAATAAAACTTTATTTATGGACACTAAAATTTGTATTTCAGATAACTTTTATGCATTGTGAAATATTATTCTTCTTTTGATTTTTTCCAACCTTTTAAAAATGTAAAAACCATTCGTAGCTCATGGGCAGTACAAAAACAGGTGGCGGGCCCACAGGCTGTAGTTTTCTGACTCCTGACATAGTTGATTATAATCTTTTTTTTTTTTCTCTCTTAACAAGTGTCTGTTGAGCACCTGCATAGACCAAAATATTTTAAAGCATTATGATAAATATTAAAATATATAAGAAATTCAGCATTTATCATATATCTGTTGAACTTTCCTATGTCCCAGGCACAGTGCTAAGTAGTAGCAAATAAATATTAAAATGTATGAGATTCAGAAAACAGTTAGTACATATCTATTGAGCTCTCCTATGTCCCTGGAACAGTGCTAAGAACTAGCAAATAAAATGGCAAGCAACAGAGACACTGCACCTGTTCTCATGAGTTTCCATCATCATGAAGTATGAGAAGTTCAACAGCAGGGAGGTTACAGGGATTGTGGTAGCACCTGGCAGATATAACCTGACTTTAAGTAGCTTTTGGGTTTTTTTTTTAAATGGTACTTTGTACTTGATCTTCCTATCCTTATTGATTTATTTATTTTTGAGGTAGAATCTCTTGCTCTGTCACCCAGCCTGGAGTGCAGTGGCATGATAATGGCTCACTGTAGCCCTGACCTCCCAGACTCAAGCAATCCTCCTGCCTCAGCTTCGTGAGTAGCCAGGATGACAGGGTGCACCACCACACCTGGTTAATTTTTACATTTTTCTGTAGAGATGGGGGTTGGGGGAAGGGTCTCCCTACATTGCCTAGGCTGGTCTTGAACTCCTCATCTTAAGCATTCCTCTCACCTCTGCCTCCCAAAGTGCTGGGATTACAGGCATGAGCTATCAGGCCTGGTCGATCTTCCTATCCTTCATCCCTCCCTTAAACATCACTATCCAACTCTTCTTAAGGTAGAGTTTGGTGATAATACCTTTACTCTAGGTAAATCCATACCTAGAACAGATTTATTTATTTATTTATTTTTGAGACAGGGTTTCACTCTGTCACCCAGGCTGGAGTGCGGTGGTGCGATCTTGGCTCACTGCAACCTCTACCTCCTGGGCTCAAGCGACCCTCCTATCTCAGCCTCCAGAGTAGCTGGGACCACAGATGCATGCCACCATGCCCAGCTAATTTTTGTATTTTTGGTAGATATGGGGTTTCACCATGTTGCTAAGGCTGGTCTCAAACTCCTGAGCTCAAGCGATCCACCCCCTCTTGGTCTCCCAAAGCATTGGGATTACAGGCATGAGCCACTGTGCATGGCCCTCTAGAACAAATTTCTATTTTACTGAGGAAACCAGGTGGCTCTGTGGTCTCCCTAGGGTATGGTATCACAGAGAGGGCTAAATTGAGTCACTGACTCGGAAGACTAAGCACTTAGCATCAGTGGTATCCAGACCCAACAGGATGAAGGGAGAAATCTTTCTATGTTATTGAACCCACGACTAGCAGCCATCTCTACTGCTATGGACACTTTATTTGTGAACACAATGAACAAGCTCTGGCATGAGGAGGAAAGATGCTGACTGATACAGATCAGATCATCCTTTTCCTACTGTTGTTGAGACCTCCTCTGCAGTGGGTGCCCTTTGATGAACATCCATGCAGGATAAAAATATTCCTACACTCTGGGGCCATTCTATGAGGTCCATTATTAAAACGCTCTTCCATTCATTCTTGTTACCACCCTCCAACCTTGTTTCTCCCAACTCTAACCATCTGGCCAAACCATTCAGCACTAGCCACAAATTGCTGTAGATCTGTACCTTATCTGTTTCCTTCCAGGCAAAGGGGACAGACATATATACCACTTGAAGTTCTGCTACTAAAAGAATCATACCTTTTTCTTTTCTTTTTTTTGAGACAGAGTCTCGCTCTGTCGCCCAGGCTGGAGTGCAGTGGTGCGATCTCGGCTCACCGCAAGCTCCACCTCCCGGGTTCACGGCATTCTCCTGCCTCAGCCTCCGGAGCAGCTGGGACCACAGGCGCCCGCCACTGCGCCCGGCTAATTTTTTTGTATTTTTAGTAGAGACGGGGTTTCACCGTGTTCGCCAGGATGGTCTCGATCTCCTGACCTCATGATCCGCCCGCCTCGGCCTCCCAAAGTGTTGGGATTACAAGCGTGAGCCACCACGCCTGGCCTATAATACCTTTTTCTACTGTCCTTCAGAGTCTCCCTTAAGTAGGGCATCATGCTCCTGTGGTCCACTTTTAGCTGGTGTATGGTCCTGCAGATTGTTTTTTTGTTCCTCAAGTTACTCTTTGTAAGTGATTGCCCCCAAAGCTTTCAGAGTGAGCTGAAGAGGAGGCCACAGTCCCACTGGAATAGGTGCACTGGGAGCGTGAGTGACCCGCAGCTCACTACTGCCTTTACCACCTCCCTTAGTACATTCTCACATCCCACACTTCCACTTAATTTTGGAGTATTGCTATGCATGCCTAATTTGATGGCTTGACGTGTTAGATAATACACAGTGAATAACAGGCAGCTCAGATTGCATGGTCCCTTGGTGTCCCATGGCCAGTTAGTCTCTATTAGTGAAAACACAGACGTTTCTTAAAAAGAGACTATGTATTTGTGGAAGAGTGGCTGCGTTCCTGATCTAGTTGATCATAAATTTTTTTGGCTTTGCTCTAACCCCCAGGCGCCTGTATTCTGATTATTCTCTTGGAGCTATCTGTCCGGCACCCTCATCTGTCGTGCACACTTTGAGTGCCATGATTCTGCTAGATATACTGCATCCCGGACCAGCCGGAGAGTTGTCATGTGCTTGGGTACCTAATCAAAGCTGGCAGCCTTAGGTGTTATTTGATAAATGGATCCAGCAGCTTATCCAACTGTGGTGTGAGTTGCTCCAAAATCCTAAGATGCCATCTGAGCATCTCTGTACTTAGGTGGCAGAGCTTTGGATTTTTGTGAGGTTTCCTTCAGACCCTTTCATGTTGATGCATTTTATCAAGGCATCTAGGATTACAGCTGCTTCTTATTGACAGCGTTTTAAGGATACAATACCATTAATGTACGAAACTGCCATGATGTCCCATGGGATTGGGAGGCGATCAATGGCCTGTTGGCTAGATTTTTACAGAGCCAGAGTTGCTGTGGTCCTCAGGTAAAACAGTGCAGGTGAACTGCTTTCCTGCCAGATGAAAGTGAACTCTTCTGGTATTTTCTGCTCATTGGGATAGAGCACGAAGTATTTATCAGATCAATAATTGCGTTCCAGGTGCCAAGGCTGTGTTGATTTACTCTAGTAAAGAGAACATATTGGAAAAAGTAATTGCAATTGACACGCGCCACATAACTAAACTTAAGAGAATCCGTTGTCTTTCTCGAAAACTCAAGCCAGGCACAGTGGCTCACACCTGTAGTCCCAGTTACTTGGAGGGTTGTAGTACGAGGATTGCTTGGACCCAGGGTTGTAGTACGAGGATTGCTTGGAGTTTTGAGGCTGCAATGAGTTATGATCGCACCATTGCACTCCAGTGTGGGTGACAAAGTAAAAACCAAAACAAAGCAAAACAAACCCGTACATTTTTAGCAGTGGCCATAGTGGTGAATTAAATGGGGCTATGACAAAAATCATGACTTCAGCATCTTTCATCTTTCAAATCTTATTTATTTATTTGTTTTTGAGAGGGAGTCTCACTCTGTCACCAGACTGAAGTGCAGTGGTGCAATCTTGGTTCACTGCAACCTCTGCCTCCCAGATTCAAGCGATTCTCCTGCCTCAGCCTCCTGAGTAGCTGGGACTACAGGCACGTGCCAACAAGCCCAGCTAAGTTTTGTATTTTTAGTAGAGACGAGGTTTCACCTTGTTGGCCAGGATTTTCTCGATCTCCTGATCTCGTGATCCACCTTCCTCAGCCTCCCAAAGTGCTGGAATTATAGGCGTGAGCCACCACGCCTGACTCAAATCTTATTTTTAATAGCTTATTGAATTACTTTAAGGTGAACATCCTTGTAACCAACAAGTCAAGAAATTCAAGTTTACCAGCCACCCCAGAAGCCTCTAAGTGCCACATCCCAATCACAGCTCTCTCTTTCCCTTCAAAAGTAACAGTGATCTTAAATTCTATGAAGTGATCACTTCCTTGCATTTTTAAAGCTTTTATCATCTAAGTGTGCATCATTAAATATTATAGTTTAATCATGCCCATTTTAAAGTTTATATGTTTCAGTCACTTTTAACCTAAGGCTCCTTCTCTGTGCCTACTTTTTTTTTTTCTTACAATTTATACCAGCCCATTTGAACTGTAGAGTTTCCCAAAGTCTTAAATCTTTCCCAATGTCTTACAGTTCTAAATTGCATATGCATGGAGCAATTCAATGTGTTTCTCTACCCTCTGATTTTCTGTGAATTGGCAGCTGGATCCAGAGGCTTGATTGGACTCAAATTCAATTCCCCTGGCAATACGATAGGTGATGTTCTTTCATCAGAAAGCATATAATATCTATCTGATTTTTGCTCTTTTTATGATTTTAGCAGCAAGTGATGCTCAAGGCCTAGACTCATTTATTTATTAGAGGTTTTAAAATTGTGACTTTCTATAACTTTGTTTTCATATGAGCTGAAATAATTTTATAAAGAGACCTTTCTCTTTATGTACCATGTGGTTAGTCAGTTCATATGGAATAGGCAAGGTAAAGACTTCCTTCTTTTAATTCTGAAGGAAGTGAATTGGATTCTTTTTTATCCTCACAAGGTGAACAATTCATTGCATTTTGCCTTAATATTATTATAAACTCATGGATTTAAACATATTTGATGAATTTTAATCTACTGCAGTTTTTACTGATGCTGAAATTGCCCCATCTTTGGTTCATAGGAGCCTCTTCAGGTTGCCTCCTGAATCTTTGTGACATGAGCCCGGGGTTTTTGATAGCTTCCTTGACATCTGGCATGTCAACAGGTGCAAGGCACATCTCGTAAGCCATTTTCTCCAAAAATCCATAGTTTCCTTAAATGGTAAATGGTATTTCAAAACCACAGTCTGGGCCCAAGGGAAGCTCATTATTACTGAGGTGATCATGGTTTCTAGTTTGTACTAATATTTCCAATTTAGATGCAGGCAATAGGGTTTGCTTTACCTAATCTCTTCTATGCTACACCTGTATCTCCTTTCTTCTACATCAGCAATCCTGCTGCTCAAGGACAAGATGGAAGTAGAATATCCTATAATTATCTATTTTGCTTTGTCCCACATAACACATATAATAGTCTCAGAATAGCAATACTAGTACCACCATCATGAATGAAGATTACTGAAAGCATAACTTAAAAATATTTTTTATTTTGCTTATGCTATTTCCAGCTCCCTCATTTTAATGGTTTTTATATATCTAGCTTGACAGACTATGTAGACATATAATGTAATCCCTCCCTTTTAACCCTTATTTGGTTTTAGTTATGCAATTAAATATACATCTAATACACATCGTTAGTCCTTATGTCAATGATTCTCCAATCATTTTGGTGGTCTGAAGCTTGTTAGCTAGTATGGTGCTGTCCCATAGAATTTTCTGTGATGAAGGAATTGCTCCATATCTATACTGTCCAGTGTGGTAGCCACTAGCCACATGTAGCTCTTAAGCATCTGGAATATAGCTAGTTTGACTGAAGAATCGAATTTTTTTTTTTTTTTTTTTGAGATGGAGTCTCGCTCTGTCACCAGACTGGAGTGCAGTGGCACGATCTCAGTTTACTGAAACCTCTGCCTTCCAGGTTCGAGCTATTCTCCTGCCTCAGCCTCCTGAGGAGCTGGGACTACAGGCGCCCGCCACCACACCCGGCTAATTTTTTGCAGTTTTAGTAGAGACAGGGTTTCACCATATTAGCCAGATGGTCTCGATCTCCTGACCTTGTGATCTGCCCGCCTCGGCCTCCCAAAGTGCTGGGATTACAGGCATGAGCCACTGCACCTGGCAAGAATTGAATTTTTAATTTTACTTCATTTAGTTCATTCAAATTAAAATATAAATAGCCACATGTGACTAGTAGCTACCACATTGGTCAGCTCAGAGGTAGTAGGTTTCTTAGGAAGGGCTCATGGAAACAATATTCCTTGAGTTCTTGCATGTTGATAACTGTTTGCCTGCTCCTTTTATATTTATGAGTCTGTTTTGTTGTATATAGAATCCTTGGCTCACATTTTCTTTCTTTTAGGATCTTAAGTACGTTACTCCATTTTCTTCTGGCATAAAAAGTTGCTGTTGAAAAATCTGATGATAAGATAATTTTTTTCCCTTAGAGTCATGTGCACTATTTCCCTAGATGCCTGAAAGATTTTTTCTTTTTTCTTAAATCGCAGTCATTTTACTAAAATATGACTTAATGCTTCAGTAGACACTTCGTCACATCAACCAGAGATGATACTTTTATTAATTGTGAATGCCACTGCATGCCATGGATTACCTAGAATCCCACTTTTCATTGACAAAGAGTTGAGCATTTTTTCCAGTCCACAGACATTACCAAAAATCAATCTCCAAATCCAGTCTTTGAGATCTTAGGGTTTATGTCCTAGGACCACTCCTGGTACCATTTTCTGTATCAATCAGTGTCCACTCAGGAGACAGAAACCACGTCAATAATTAAAACAGAGAAAATTTATTTATTGATTTTTTTGAGACAGTCTTGCTCTGTCACCCAGACTGGAGTGCAGTGGCATAATCTTGGCCACTGGGTTCAAGTGATTCCCCTGCCTCAGCTCACTGCAACCTTCACCTCCCAGGTTCAAGCAATTCTCCTGCCTCAGCCTCCCAAGTTGATCTGTTTTTGAGCATGACTTTCAGACACGCTTTCATTGTCTATAGGGATATTATTCTGATCCGTCTTTTCCTCTCCTTCTCTTCTCCTTCCTTTTTCTTTTTCTTCACCTTTTAATAGAAACCTTGTATGGTATTTGATCTTGATACTTTGTTTGCTACCCATTTTAGTGTAAATTTGGTTTTAGTTTTATTGAACTTTTAAAAGGAGGCTTGTTTGAGATTTTTTTTCACTTTATAGAGCCTTTCTTTTCTTTCTTCTTTCTTTCCTTCTTCTTTCTTTCTTTCTTTTCTTCTTTCCTTCTTTCTTTCTTTCTTTTCTTTCTTTTCATTTTTTTCCTGAGGTTTCCTAGCTCTGTTCCCCTCCTTCACTTTGATCTGGACCTTCTTTTTCATTTAACTCTGTTGCTCCTACCCTGCCCCTCTCCTATTCCACTCCCAGAAGTTTATCCTGTGTGGTTCTGTTCTGAAAGGAAGTCCTGTTGGGCCTGTTTAAAGGGTTCAGAGGGATTTGGCTGCTCCAGCCCCTTGAAGGCCTTACTCCTGACCCCTTACACTCACCCACTATTGGAATTTCTACTGCTATTCTCAAATCAGGCCACTGCACTTGACGTCAGTATCTGTTGCCTTATTGGGGAATTCTCAGTCCATCAGTTGCATCATTGTTGCTTTCCTCTGATTTCTCCAACACAGAAGCTGATAACATGTAAATCTTGTTGTTACTGTTGGTGGTTTTTTTGCCCACCCATTTGTATTTTGGGGTTTGTGGGGATACCTCATCACTTAGCTTTGTTGTAAATATTGGTTGTGTTTGGTTTTATACCAATTTGTTCTGTATGTTTTTATGGGAAGATTCGGTAAGATCTAAAACTATGCTGTCACTGCTGCCCCTATCTTCACCCTTCAAGTTTTTGATAGTGGTATTTATACATAATCCCTCAGGGATGTGATATTGTTTTTGATTCCCTGTTTGGTTCACTTCACTTGTCCCTTTCTTCCATAAGGAAATCAATGTGGAGATTCTGCCACTTGCCAAAATGGTATTCCAAATTTGTGTTCTGGAATGGGAAAATAACCACAGAATGGGTTCATGAACTCTCTTGGCCAAGATGGAGTCTGGCCAAAACTGCATGTATCACTTGACCCTCTTAAGTCCTTACTCTTACTAATGGATCACAATTGCCTTTTGTGTCCCTAAGGGTAACACTCTCTAAGAACCAGTGTCTAGTAATACTCCCAAAGTCTAGATATTTCCTTTTCCCCAGTGCACAATTACCCTGGCAAATGTCTTCGATTTTCTTAAGGAGACAAGAAGTTTACAATTCATACTTGGGACAGTGCCATAGGATCCTTCCTCATGGATATCTGGCTTCTTTATTCAATGGGATCAAACAGTAAATTGGATCAGTTTCTGGAAATCGGGTAAGGAAATCTGACTTTTCATTGAGAGAACTCAAATCAGTCCACCATTTTTAGGACTTTTTTTTCTTGACATTTTTTCTTTCCATCTCTTTCAATTCTAGGAAGACCATAATACATAACCTCATTCTTGATGATTACCACTATATTCCTGCCACTTACATGGGAGACAGTTACTGCTGCCATTTGTCCTCTGCCACTCCAGAATTCTATCATCACAACGGAACTCAGAGAGCCTGTTTCTATAGCAGTATCTCCTACATAAGACAGCCCTACCAGCTGGGTGCAGTAGCTCACGCTGGTAACCCCAACAATTTGGGTGGCCGAGGTGGGAGGATTGCTTGAGCCCAGTAGTTCAAGACCAGCCTGGACAACATGGTGAGACCCCCATCTTTACAAAAGATAAAGAAAAAATTAGCTGGGTGTGGTGGTACCTATATTCCCAGCTACTTGTGAGACTGAGGTGGAAGGATTTCTTGAGCCTGGGAGGTTGAGGCTGCAATGAAACATGGTCCCACCACTGCACTCCAGCCTGGGTGACACAGCAAGACCTCATCTCAAAAAAAAAAGACAATCACTATAGTGTTTTAAAGGATATTGGTGCTTGAATCACAGATGTACTTCTCTGTGTCTTAGTGAAGGGAACATTCTTTGGTCTCTTTTGGCCAACGCAGATGGTGAATGAACAGGTCATGCATGGTATTTCCATTTTAACATTATTAACTCTCCAAGTCTTTGGATTTTTTTTGGTTCTACATTATGTCAAAGGATTTTTGATAACACTTAGGGTAGGCCTCTTTTGAAACTGGATTTCAGTCGATCCTCTTGAATTAGATCACTGAATTCAAAATCCAGCAAATGAATCCATGATGATAATAAACCCTTCTGTTTGATCTAGGCTTTCTCCTATATGGATCCATTATCACACATATTCCCTGGACTTCTAGAGCTATACATAAACAGGAAATTGCAAATATTTAAGTAGCTAAACTTTCTTGTATCCCTGAGGCATGATGGGATTTGGCTTTTTTAATAGGTCAAAAGACAATGGTAATTGTTATGATGGAACATAAGGATATTTGGCATCTTCTTGAAGGTAAATATCTCAGGGAGGTCACTGCAGGGTCTCCACACAAAGCAGAGCTGGCATGATTGGGTGGGGAAGAAGTATTGCTTCTGCTGGTGAGCAAGGTACAGTGGATATTGGGGGCTCCAAGGACTCATATTAATCTGAATTTGCGCAAGTGTTCTCATTTCAGTTCTCAAAGTTCCTCTGTTTCTTAATCAAAGTCTAACTTGCACATAGAAGACCCGGTGAGGCTGTGAATTCAATTTAATTTGTGATTTAAAACTCGCATGATCAGCCTTGGCATCTTACTTTTGGATATCATCCCATTCACTTTAAGAGATTAGAGATTGTTTGATGGCAGTTACAGAAACTCTCCAATCTTCTAATTTTGCCTTGAGCTTAGAATTTAAAGAAATGTAAAGGCCTGCGCCTTTCTTTAAGCTCTTCGGGGACTCGGAAGTATTCAGCCTGCCCCATAGTCCTTGGGTGCCCCATTCTTGCCATACTGATTCACCAAAAGGCATGCTTCAAGAGGTACTTAATGTAAGCCCACCAGCAGTGTGACAGTTTAAATAATTCTTTGCAACTGTGCCACAGGCTGCCAGTTTTCAATTTTTCAGTGGCAAATGAATCAGCCCTACCTTCAAATCCAACCATATCAGATAACCATTCCCAAATCCTTGTTGGTGAGTCTGCTGTCTATAACTACTTCCAGTCTCACAAACTGTATTAGTCAGAGCTCAGTATAGGAGATAGAGGCATTTGAAGTATAGGAGATAGGCATTTGAAGCATTAGAGGATTTTGTATAATTAGAGGATTTTATATAAGAAATGAGGGCCGGGCGCAGTGGCTCAAGCCTGTAATCCCTGAACTATGGGAGGCCAAGGCAGGCAGATCACGAAGTCAGGAGTTCGAGACTAGTCTGGCCAACATGGTGAAACCCCATCTCTACTAAAAATACAAAAATTAGCCGGGCGTGGTGGTGCATGCCTGTAATCCTGGCTATTCAGGAGGCTGAGGCAAGAGAATTGCTTGAACCTGGGAGGTGGAGGTTGCAGTGAACCGAGATCATGCCACTGCACTCCAGCCTGGGCAACAGAGCAAGACTCTATCTTGAAGAAAAAAAAAAAAAAAAGGAAGAAAGAAATGAGGTGCCTTAAAAATGGTTGGAAATACTAGAGTAGCATGAATCCGGAGACCACTATTGTAACTATTCAGCTCGGTGTGCATCATCATAGCTGCTATTTAGAGATCAGGTATTTGGGGTTAGGAAGCCACTTCCTTTGTCACCATTGAAATGTTTAACATCCATGAAGATGTTAACCAGGTACTGAGTCTGGTCATCACTGCCCCATAGCTGCTTTTGATGCTCGTGTATTTGTGGGACTGCTTGCTAGCAGAAATAGCAATAGGATAATAGCCTGTGAAGGGTTAATGGATATGATACTATAAAAACAGTAACAAAAGCATAAAGAAGTTTATATATGAAGAAGAGACATGAGATGGTAACTAGTGGGAGACTACCGAGGAAAGGGACAGTTTCTACTTGGATGTAAGAGATTTAAACATTGTTATGGGCTGAGGGGGAGGACAAAGAAGGAGAGGGTGGTTGAGGATGTAGGATAGGACACTAGGGGCAATTGATGAAACAAGCTCTGGAGGAAGTAGGAGGGCAGGAATCAGGGTTACAGTCATCAGGGTTGACCCCAAGCAGAAAAGCAAAAGGAGCAGCGTTACTCTGAGGAAAGCCAGGCATCTGCCAGGACCTTGAACACGCAAAGATTTGACCCATGCAAGGACCCTGCTGGATGTGAGAAATCAAGGAGCATAATCATAGGTGAACGCGTGTCTGCTTCAGTCATCCAAAAGCGGTTTGTGTAAAAGAGATGACTGGATGTGGATACAGTTTCTATTTTTTCAAATGAAGAACTTATTTGGGGGCATCTCATCTTTCAAATTACTTTAAACAGGTTGGTGTCAGAGTTTACTTAGGGCAAATATAATCTAACATGTATTATGTAAAATATGAATGCAGTTCCACAAGTACTCTGAGATCAGAGTTCTGTACTCTTTTAAAAATGTGTAACTGATCAACCCTGGATCAGTGGGTTATCAGGACTCAACATGGTGCTGCTTCAACCTCATGCCTACACAGGGTCCTCCATTTCTGCTAGCCATCAGATCTCCATAACTTAACTCTAGCCATTGTTGACATGGCTCTTTGTATTACCCTGAAAAGTTCTTTGGTTGAGGAAAATAATACAATAAGGTTGTATCCACTATAAAAATGTCTACTCTTAGAAGTGAATATGATAAGAACAAAACTTTTGGGCTAGGTTATACAAAAAGACCAAAAGCAAATAACTAGGTCAAAATGCAACCTGCCTTTATCGCCCAGACTGGAGTGCAGTGTGCGATTTCAGCTCACTGCAACCTCCATCTCCCAGGTTCAAACAATTCTTGTGCCTCAACCACCCAAGTAACTGGGATTATAGGTGTGCACAACCACACCTGGCTAATTTTTAATATTTTTAGTAGAGATGGGTTTCACCATGTTGGCCAAGCTGGTCTTGAACTCCTGGCCTCAAGTTATCTGCCTGCCTCAGCCTCCCAAAGTGCTTGGATTACAGGTGTGAGCCACTGCGCCTGGCTTCCACCTGCCTTTACATCTGTCCTTTGCTAGGGCTGCTAAGCTCATAGCATCTGGGCAGGGTCTTTTGTGTGTCAGGGAAGGGGGAAAGCACAGTAGATCAGTTCTCTTACTTTTGTTGATGTGTTCAGTGTGGGAAGCTATGTGGTGAGCAGAGGCGTGAAGTCTGAGCTAACTGCTTGAGCTAAGTAGAGATATGGAAGGTGCTTTCTAAGGAAAAGGAAGAGAATTTTCAATTCCTTTCTTCTTCTTTGGTCAGTCTTGGTGTCAAGGGAGTCACTTGGTTGGGCCCTAAACTGTCCCATATAATCTCATCCTCACTCCCCCTACATATCCATCATCCTAGATAAACTTACAGTCCAAGTAAAAGTTGTTTGTGCAGATGTAATGCAAATATACCCTCAAGGAGCGTCCCTGAGCAACTCTTTTCAACCAGACAGCTGGCCCAAGCCCTTACTATATAGATAGTTTGAAGCTGTTGCAGTCTTTGATCATATTACATGTTTTAATGCTTTATTTTGAAAGCAAGGCTGAAAAACACTTTCCTATAATGTGTTAAAAATTTGTCTATGATTCTCCTTCCTCCCTGTTACATCCTCCAGGGGCTCAATGCCTTTCACTGCCTCTATTTGCCAAGGTCTCCGGTTCTCTCACCCACCCAAAATCTAGAGCTCTTCCCCCATCTTTTGAGATGAATCTTACCTGTGTCCCTTTTTCTCAGGGCTCTGCAAGGTGACAGGCTAGCTAATTTAATTAACTAATGCACAATAAAGTCCCATTGGTTTCATGCATCACCCTTTGAGGATAACATTTACATTTTAAATGAAGCTTCTTAGACTGTCAAGCTGGACAAGTATGTTATAGATCATCAGGACAAATGCACTAATTTTGTAGAAGAGGCTATTAAGGCTCTGAGGCCTCACAGGAGTCGCTGGGGATTTTGGGGCTGGTAAGGGGCAGAGTCAGAACTGGAATCAGTGTGGAGTTTAGTGTACCTTGCCTCATTACATATAAGCTCTCATAACAGGATTAGTTAATAGAGGAATCTGCAGGTATTAAAGAGAAAAAAGTGTTTTGAATTGTGTATTTATTTGATATTTAGCATACGTTTACATACAAAGTTGTCATCGTTCCTTACCTACAATTCCTTTTTTTGTTTTATTTTGTTTTTGAGACAGAGTCTCACTCTGTTGCCCAGGCTGGAGTGCAGTGGTGTGATCTTGGCTCACTGCAACCTCTACCTCCCAGATTCAAGTGATTCTCCTGCCTCAGCCTCCTCAGTTGCTGGGATTACAGACATGTGCCACCATGCCCAGCTAATTTTTGTATTTTTAATAGAGACGGGGTTTCACCATGATGGCCAGGCTGGTCTTGAACTCCTGACCTCAAGTGATCCACCCGCCTCAGCCTCCCAGAGTGCTGGGATTACAAGTGTGAGATGCCGTGCCTCACTAAAATTCCCATTCTCACCAGTATCTCTGTGATGTGCTTAGCACGGTGTATTGCAACTGTTTTTACTTGTGTGCCTCCCCACCTGGACAATGAGCTCCCAAGGACAGTGACTGGGCTGTGTTTGTCATTGCATCCAGCACCAAGGTGAAGATAGGGCAGAGTAGGTATTCAATATATATTGCTGAAAGAATGGATGTAAGCATAAATGATCACCAGGCACCCGGTTCTGAACAAAGTTGTTCTAGTGGTGAGGCATCTTTCCTAACATTCTTCAAACTACATCAGATACTTACTGTCTTTCTCTACTTCCTCCTAAGGCTGGTTTCTAATTTTGTATTTTTGTGTCATTGACAGCATACGTTGGCATTGCCTCACTACTGTCTTCTACTTCGTAATACTTCTTTGTTTCATACGGTTATCATTTCCCTGTTGCAAGATTAGGAAGTGATATACTTTAAGAATACCAGATTAATCTGTTCCGATTTTTTTTATTTGCAGCTGGGATAAAAAAAGAGCCTTTTGAAGAGTCTTCTAATCAACAGTAATTTCAGATTTTCACAACACAAAGAGGCAGAGCGCAAAGTGAATTTGACACTTTGAAAAATGCCGTAAGCCTCCCAGTAGACGGATGAACATGTTTCCACTTCATGAAAGCTTGTTTCATAAGTATTCCATAAATATCAATGTCAGGGTTGTTAAGTAATTAATATTAACCTATTGAGAAAGCGTTTCTTTTCTACGTGGTTGATTTCCAGTGGGGAGACTAATTAAATATTAAAGACCATGTGAAATGTTTTCTATAATTACAGTTTCTAGCTGTATTTACAAATGATGTACCTACATGCATAGTGAAATAATCATGTGACTTTAATACATTTTTATTCCTATATAGCATATATAGATTTTTTTCAATCTAGATTTCCTCTGCTCAAGCCTGTCTATCGTTATTTATTACCCTTCACAATTGCCCTTATAAACTTTTCCCTCTTTCCACTATGATTTGAAAGGTTACCATTCCACATTCCACACCAGCCTCGCTGCTGTTTTTGTTTTTTTTTTTTGCCTGTTGTGTGTGTTTTAATCACAAACAACCTCCTTATGTATGGCAAATTAAAGTTTGTTAAGACAATGGGAGATGTAGCAACATAGCTTAAAATAAAACTTGAGACTAGATCCTAAGTGTCCTTATCACAAATCAATGATAAGCCTGTGAGGGAAGGCACATGCTAATCAGCTTGATATAGCCATTCCACAGTGCATCTACATTTCTAAACATCATGATGTATGCCATAAGTATACACAACTTTTAGCTGTCATTTTATTTATTATTTATTTATTTATTTATATTTATTTTTTTGAGACAGGCTCAACAGTCTCACTCTGTTGCCCAGGCTGCAGTGCAGTGGCACAATGATGGCTTATTGCAGCCTTGGCCTCCTGAACTCAAGTGATCCTCCCATCTCAGCCTCCCAAGTAGCTGGGACTATGGGTATGTGCCACCACACCTGGCTAACTAAAAGAAAATGTTTTTTGTAGAGACAGGGTCTCATTATGTTGCCCAGGCTGGTCTCAAACTCCTGGGCTCAAGTGATCCTCCTGCCTTGGCCTCCCAAAGTGCTGGGATTACAGGTGTGAGCCACCATGCCTGGCGTGTTAGCTATCAGTTTAAATAAATGAATGCATCTAACTAATAGGCTTATTCTTTTTTTCTTTTTTATAGACAATGTCTTGCCCTGTCTCCTAGTCTGGAATGCAGTAGCACAATCAGGGCTTACTGCAGCCTCGATCTCCTGGGCTCAGGTGATCCTCCTGTTCCAGCCTCCCAAATAGCTGGGACCACAGGCATGTACTACCATGCTCGGATAATTTTTTAATTTTGTTGTAGAGACAAGGTCTCAGTATGTTGCCCAGGCTGGTTGCAAACTCCTAGGTTCAAGCGATCCTCCTGCCTCAGCCTTTGAAATAGTTGGGATTACAGGAGTGAACCACTGTCGCCCAGCCAGTAGGCTTGTTCTTACAAGTTCTTTGTCTGCCCTGTTCCCCCATCTGCCTGCCTATGGTTTCCTTTCTCTCCTTCCTTCTCCCTCATCTGCTCAGTCTCTCATCTACCCCCTTCCCAGAAACAAAAACGCTTTTTCAGATTCTTCCCAGTGTCTACACAAAGCAATCGAACTCTCTCTACCTTATTCCAAATCCCTGTAATCCTTGACTTTTCTTTGTAAATGTGGGAACTCTGTGAAAACTTCAAAATCACTGTACAAGCCACTACTTTCTTTGAAAATCCTCCTTCTCATTCTCTGCTGGGAACGGGTCATGCCTGGTTTTGGCTCGTTCATGACCCTTAATTTGCAAACAGAAATCATCATATACTTTTAGATTTTACTAACCCCTCAAAAGCACATGAACAAGTCAGTTCTAATTTTTGCTTTCATTTTTCTTCACATAGTTATTTTTTTGCTGTAAAAATACATCACATTTTTGGCAATTTTAGATTATTGACCTTAAGGAATAATTGAAAAAAAAAATTCAGAAGCATCCTGCTGACCTTGCTAAATATTTGAATAAGTTAAGTGGATTCAAGCAGAATTGTTTTTGATGTAGAGAACCTTGGCTTGTTTTTAGAACATAAAATGCTATGACTTTCACATGTGTGTTAAAAGAAGGTTTGATTTGCTGTGTTTAAAAAGAGAGAAATAACTTTGAATAGAACGTTTACCTTATATGGAGAAAAACATTTTAAAATCGAACAAAATTTGCTCATTAAAAAAAAGGCCGGGCACGGTGGCTCACACCTGTAATCCCAGCACTTTGGGAGACCGAGGTGGGCAGATCACAAGGTCAGGAGATCGAGACCATCCTGGCTAACACGGTGAAACCCCGTCTCTACTAAAAATTAAAAAAAAAAATTAGCCAGGTGAGGTGGCGGGTTCCTGTAGTCCCAGCTACTCGGGAGGCTGAGGCAGGAGAATGGCGTGAACCCGGGAGGTGGAGCTTGCAGTGAGCTGAGATTGTGCCACTGCACTCCAGCCTGGGCAACAGAGCAAGACTCCGTCTCAAAAAAAAAAAAAAAAAAAAAAAAGGCCCACCTTTTATTCTCCATAAAACAAGGAAAGAGATTAACTTTCTAATGGTTTGGAAGCTCTGCCTTCTTCCATTTGAGGCAGAGTCCTCAGTAGCTATACACTTGAGAATTTACCTGATTGGTACCTGCAAGAAGGAAAATCATCACTCACACACTTTCACCCACAGTCACAGGCTCAAGCACACTTAAGTCAAGGCTCCTTTTCCAAAGACTAATATCAGATGGAGAGCTCCTAAATCTCTTGTTCAGTGGATTGGATCAGGCATGAGGCTTTTCTGATAAGAGATTCCCTAACTTTTGGTTCATTTAACACTTTAAACCAGGAAAATAATAATACAAACTGGATTCTTTCCAAGTGTTTACAGATTAATAGACATTTTGGCCACTTGCTAACTACGTAAGTATTATTTAAGTAGTAACCACATGTAGACACAGGTGGTATGGCCTCTCTACATCAAAGTGCAAGAAGTGGGTGCATTGTTGATGAACAGCAGACAGTAGGCAGTTTTGGGGGCAGCAGAAATTCACTTTACATGGAGGTTATTCCCAGACCTTCTGCTAAGCTGTTCATTCATCCATGTAGCATATTTTTACTGAGTCCTATGTACCGGTCACTATAATTCAGAGGAGATACAAATTCCAAAGATGTATTTGTCAGGATTCTTGATTACAAGTGTCAGAATGTAACTCAAATGCTTTAAGCACAAAGGAGAATTTCTTGGCTTATAAACATGGACATGCAGAACATGTTTGTTTCTCATATGCTAGATCTAGGGGCAAAATAAAATTATTTAGGCTCTGCTTCCATATTCTCACTGTACCTTCTCTAGGGCTAACTTAAATCCATGGACATGCTCTTTTCATGAGAGGAGAAAGATGGCTGCTGATGGTCCAGGGCTACTATCATTTTTGAATTCCAAAGTGAAAGAAGAATCTTCTCTTTCCTGGTTCCATATATTAATGTCATGGAAAGACTGTCTTCAATTTGCCTGTGCTTAGATCAGACATTGTTGTTAAGAAGATATGGTGCCATGATTGGCCAGGCCTGGGTCACGTGCCCAAGCCTGTTGCAAGTAGGTAGATGGGGAAGTGTGATTTTTTTTTTTTTTTTTTTTTTTGAGATGGAGTCTTGCTCTGTCACCCAGGCTGGAGTACAGTGGCCGGATCTCAGCTCACTGCAAGCTCCTCCTCTCGGGTTCACGCCATTCTTCTGCCTCAGCCTCCCGAGTAGCTGGGACTACAGGTGCCCGCCACCTCGCCCGGCTAGTTTTTTGTATTTTTTAGTAGGGACAGGGTTTCACCGTGTTAGCCAGGATGGTCTCGATCTCCTGACCTCGTGATCTGCCCGTCTCGGCCTCCCAAAGTGCTGGGATTACAGGCTTGAGCCACTGCGCCCGGCCGGGGAAGTGTGATTAATAGTCTCAGCTGAACCACATGGAATAAAGGAGTAGCACTTGCCCAGTGGAAAAGAACGGTCCTGGGCTCACAATAAAAGACTTAGTCCCTTCCACAGGACTCTCAGTATGGTGAGTGAGACAGACGTTTAAACAGCTCCAGCAGTTAAATGAATGCTAATACAGGAGAGTACTGTATGAACACGGAGTGGGGACTTAGAACTCAGATTTGGGGGATCAGTGGTGGTTTCCTGGATGGTGCACCCCTTGGTTGAATCTTGATGGGCAAACAAACGGTGATTATCAAGCGAATGGGGGAGTGTAGTGGAAACAGCACAACCAAAAGCAGGACGATGTCAGAGGGTAAGGGCTATTTGAGGAACTCAAAATAGTTTGAAATGGCTGGAATGCAGCATGTTCCCGGGAAATGTCAGGGAAAGAGGCTGAAGAAGCACCCAAGACCAGACTATGAAGGGTCTAAGTGATTCATAAGGGATCTGAAATATTTAAAGCAGGCAAGTTATTTGTTCAAGCGTGCACGTGTGTGTGTGTGTGTGTGTGTGTGTGTGTGTGTTTGAGACACAGTCTCACTCTGTGGCCCAGACTGAAGCATAGTGACACAATCTTGGCTCACTGCAACCTCTGCCTCCCAGGTTCAAGTGAGTCTCCTATCTCAGCCTCCTGAGTAGCTGGGATTACAGACACCTGCCACCACACCCAGCTAATTTTTGTATTTTCGTAGAGATGGGGTTTCGCCATGTTGGCCAGGTTCATCTTGAACTCCTGACCTCAAGCGATCCACCCGCCTCGGCCTCCCAAAGTGCTGGGATTACAGGCATGAGTCACTGTGCCCGGCCCAAGCGTGTGTTGATGGCAGTATAGATTAGGAGGGAAATGGACTGGAGGGAGATACATGTCATAGTAATCCGAGTGAAAAATTATGAAGATCTAAATTTATTTTATTATTATTAAAAAAAATTTTTTTTTTTTGAGACAGAGTCTCACTCTGTCACCCAGGCTAGAGTGCAATGGCACTATCTCGGCTCACTGCAACCTCCATCTCTTGGGTTCAAGCAATTCTCCTGCCTTAGCTTCCCGAGAAGCTGAGACTATAGGCACATGCCACCACGCTGGCTAATTTTTGTATTTTTAGTAGAGATGGGGTTTCACTATGTTGGCCAGGCTGGTCTTGAACTCCTGACCTCAAGTGATCCACCTGCCTTGGCCTCCCACAGTGTTGGGATTACAGGTGTGAGCCACTGCACCCAGCCTAAAGACTTAAATTTAAATAATGCAACTCAGGAGATAATATTGACAGGACTTGGTGAGTGATTGGATGCTGTTGGTGAGAGAAAGAGAAGAGTCTAACATGATTATCAATTTTCAGTAGATGGTGCCATAATTCACCAACATAAACAATCAGAAGTTTTTGGCAAAAAGTCATGAATTTGGGTTTGGAGAGCATCTTTGTGATGCAAATCTGATGTGCTCTTAGAAGTTGGATGGTCTCACTAGAGATATTGTACAAGATGTTCCTGTCTGCAATAGAGAGAGGATCAAACAAGTCAACAAACGAGATGACTTCTCATGATCCCTTTATGCCTCACCCTCATAAAAAGTACATCTCTGTATGTGTGTGTGTGTGTGTGTGTGTGTGTGTCTTTTTTTTTTTGAGACAAGCTCTGACTCTATCACCTAGGCTGGATTGCAGTGGTGCAATCTTGGCACACTGCAACCTCCACCTCCCAGGCTCATGCCATCCTCCCACTTCAGCCTCTCGAGTAGCTGGGACTACAGGCTCTCACTACTATGCCCCACTAATTTTTGTACTTTTTTGTAGAGATGAGGTGTTGCCATGTTGCCCAGGCTGGTCTCGAACTCGTGAGCTCAAGTGATCTGCCTGCCTCAGCCTCCCAAAGTGCTGGGATTACAGGTGAGAGCCACCACACCCAGCTAAAAGTCCATCTCTTTTAACCACATTTCCCTTCCTGCTGTCTGAAGCTCCTGTGATTTTGTTATGTCTGATACAGCTTTGGTACAGATTGCTTCTGTCTCTATGGGCCTTGTACAGAAAGGAGGGAATTTCAATGCTTACATTTTATTGGCTTAGTCTTCATAAGTTAGAGATAGCTGCCCAGTGATACAAAAGATGGAGTGGTGCTTA
Organism: Colobus angolensis palliatus; assembly: GCF_000951035.1. NCBI lineage: Eukaryota > Metazoa > Chordata > Mammalia > Primates > Cercopithecidae > Colobus > Colobus angolensis. Next base: position 4,190,515 of record NW_012111142.1, read on the forward strand.
ACCATTCCCTCCACAGAGTAGGAAGAAGGATGGAATCAAAGTCTATCTTTGTTTTTTTTTTTTTAATAGGCAATTGCTACATTCCTAGTTTTTCTTTATCATAATCACCTTTTACACTTCAAAGCTTGCAAAGTAGAGTCCAATCTCCCTTGTCTGACCTAAAATGCCATGAACAACCTGGTTCAATCCATCTTTCTAGCCCCATTTTTTCCTGCATCCTGAGGGGGCATATGTTGTCTTTCAGAGCAGAGGCCTCTTCATTGTCTTCAAGCAAGGAGAAGTTCTTGCTCTTCTTAGGGAGGAGTGGGCATTTCTCAGGCTGAGAGAATTCAGAGAAGTCTAGGAGTTCAAAATTTGAAGGGGCATTCAACCACATGATTCCAAGTGTTCAGTCCTGTTTTTTTTCCCAGCCGGGGCCCTGACCCTGCATGACAGATATGCTTTGGTTGGTCATTTAACTTTTTCTGGCTCTTGGCCACTTTGACCTTAACTTTCTTTGCCCTCTCACTGCAGTAGATGAGAACCTCATTATGAGCTGCTAGGGAGCTGATTTCTCATTATATCCTCACATAGAAGAAGAGGCGGGGAAAGCTCTCTGGAGTCTCTGCTGCCCTCTCCTGACTCCACCATCAAAGAGACCGGCTATCCCATGGCCCAGCTTCTAGATTTCCCAGGTAGGAGTCAGAATACAAGCCACGGTGGTATCTGCCAACATGTTACTCTCTCCATGTGGTGCAATGGAAACCCCTTGCACATGGCTTGAAATGAATGTGGTAGATCCCTGCGTTGTTAACTCCCCATCTTTTGCCAACTCACATATAAACCCTTTTATAGAAAAGTGTAGGAACTCAAAGTGCTGTTCAAAAAGTCCTAGATTATACCTGCCACTTAGAAAAAGAGAAGCCTGTCAATTTTATAGTCACTAAGGATGCTTTCTGCTTAGTTGTTGCAAGGTCAGAAAGACCCACTTATCCAATTAGTGGGGACATGAGACAGTGATGGCTCTGTCCTAAAATAGATGGAAAGGATGATGCTGGGAAAAGAATTCTGACTCTAATTTAAGAAAGATGCTATTAAAATAATGAGTCAGTGTTTCAAATGACGTATCTAAGGAGATGTTCTAGCCAGTCTTTTAGATTTTGTCCTTAAGAGCGAGATCTCTTTAACACAGACCACCAGGAAGAGTGAAATGCAAGGATGGAGAGCTCACTTGCTCACAACAACATCAATCTTAGGACTTTTATACTCACCAGGGAAATTTCTTTGCTGAAAGAGTGTTAGATGGAAGAATAGTAGAGGTTACTCGGGCAGTAGTTATTACTGTTGTTTTCAATCAGCTTTCTTAGGTTGAAAGTATGAATGATTTTTTTCTGTATCAATAAAGAACATTTATTTACTCAGCAAATGGTTTTTTTTGAGGAGTCTCATGTGTCAGGCGCTACTATTCTGAAGAAAGAATAGTAAAGAAGATATTAAAAGGGGACTTATAGTCTAGTAGTAGAAAAGAATGTTAAGAACATACTTAAAGAAATCTGTAGTATCACCTGTAGTATTTTTCCAATAAATTCGCCTTGAAGAACAGTGATTTTGTATTTTACCTCTTAATATACAGGCTACCAGACAATCTCAATTCAAAAGACAATGAAAAATTGTAATAATAGTGCCATGAATTATAATGGTTATAATAATTTTATTTTGTAAGTAACATTTATTGAGCACTCACTATATACCAGACTTTATGCCAAGCACATTTGTAGATTAGTTTATTTAATTTTTATAACAACACTTTTAGGTAAGTATATTATTTTTCTCTTTTTATAGACGTGAAATTTAAGGCACAGTCATGGGTGGCAGAGTCAGATTTGAAGATGACAGTGTGATTCTTAACCATGGCTTCGTGCAATCTGGGAGTGAAAACACTGCACAGATTCCCTCAGCTGTAGCTGGAATCAGTTGTAAATGGGATCTGTCCTCAGGGGATTAGAGCAGCTAGCCCAAGTTTTCTTGGTTACAAGGGAAAGGCTTCTGGCGCTCACCTCGATTTTGTGATTTGTCATGTGTATAATGAAAGAATCTACTAGATTTTCTCCTAGAGCACATTTGTTCCATTAGTATTATCACCTTCGCCTGCTTTGTGTTTGAAAATCAGTGACATCCTGTTGTAAGCTTTCATCTTGCTTGACTCATATGAAATCGTATGCAGAGCAGCGAGGCATTTGGAAGCAATGAGCTTCAGGGAATTGTCTAGGCATCTGGGAATATCAAAGCCTTCGTGAAATATTCTCATTACCCATGGGATAAGTGAGCCCCAAATGCATCACACCCTTTACAAGGGAGCCTCTTCCTTCCCTGGCAGAACTGAGATCCACTCCAAGAACACTTCCTTGACTCTAGCTGGTACCCACTGGAGCTCTGTTGGTGGTTCCAAAACCTCCTCTTTCAGAGGCAGAAAGAAGCTCATGGTTCCAAGGTGGGGTGCCAAGTACTTGACCCCACTGCTACGCACTTGACCACATGGAGATGAATTTCAGGAGTATCTGCTAGGAAAGAAAGACAGGACCTCATGCTGAGAGAAAAAGTTCCCCAAGTTGAGTTGGCGCTCTGGAAAACAACTGGATATGTTATTAGTCTTTATTACAGTTTCCACAGACTAAAAAAAATTGTTTATAAAACAAAAGCAGCATACAATTTGGTATGGTAACATTTTTTAGAATTTTGTTTTTGCATAGCAGAAAACAGGGCCGATGTGGTCATGGTGGAAATGAAGCCAGTTCTGTTACCCCAAAGCACCTCTTCTAAAACACTAATCTGAGTAAGCCAGGCCCGACGTTGCCAGGAACAGCCGGCAAGGCTCTTTGGAGAGACTTCCGGGACAAAATGCTCCAAACAACCACAGCAAAGCCCCACACCATGCAACAACTTGTACATGGCACACCCAGGCTCTGATGGCTCACATTTTTAGAAGTAGAAGAAAATCTACCAGTTCCCCTCCTTTCTTCCAATCCAGTGGGAGTTAATCACAGTTGTTATTTCCTGGACAATATCTTGGTATACATGATTCTCGCCTTTCCTCTACCATGAAGACATCCTAGGAAGATGGAGACATCTCTCTTGTTTGCAGTTCTTTGGTTCTCAGTCAGTGAAAGATGCCAAGTGAAACGTCCAAGTTTCCTTCTCGATGCTTTGGGCCAGATCATGTGGAAACTAAAGAAAATCCATGTTTCCTGGCTTGGAGAACAGGAGTAACCAACTACTTTTTAATAGCAAAGGAAGTGTTACAAAAAGGTTAGACTCATGGTGAGAAAGCAAAACTGTTTAGGAAATCTATTAAAATTTGGGGGTTGGGAGACCTCCTTTTGGTTGTTTCTTCATTTTCCATGTGACTAGAATAATTTATTTTCCCTTTCCTATCGTTCTGAAATTAAATTCAGTGCCTGCCGCAAGCAAGACATTTTAGGGAATGTTCTTAGATTTTAGAGGCTACTGTACTTGGAAACTATTTGGATAGTTCTTACACCTATATTTTCTTAGGAAAATAAAAATAGATTCTTCATTTGTCTGATTCATTCAATGGCATGGTGACTCAGGGCTGAACAAGGACAGACAAGTCTGCCCTCAGCAGTTTGCATGTTATAAGTGGGGGAGATATATAATCAACTTGTAAATTCAAAAATCTATATTTTAATTTCCAATAGCAATAACAGTTTAAGGAAAAATAAAGCACTATATTAAGACAAGGCTATAGAAAATGAATAGGTAAGGTGATTAGAGAAGAATTCTTGGAGGAGAAGATATCTCAGCAGAAAGAATGGAAGGAGCGAGCCATACATAGTTCTAAAGGAAAGGCATTCCCTAGACAGGCAAAGCCAGTGGCTCAAGCCAGTGTGGAAGGGGAAGTGGTGGTGGTTGAGATTAGAAAGGTAAGCAGAGACCAAAGTCTGTAGGCTCCTGTTTAGCATGATAAGGCATTCATATTTTATTCCAAGTGTCATGGGAAGCTTTTGGGAGCCTTTTTTTTTTTTGAGATGGAGTCTCGCTCTATCGCCCAGGCTGGAGTTCAGTGGCGCGATCTCGGCTCACTGCAAACTCCACCTCCTGGGTTCATGCCATTCTCCTGCCTCAGCCTCCTGAGTAGCTGAGACTACAGGTGCCCACCACCATGCCCAGCTAATTTTTTTGTATTTTTAGTAGAGATGGGTTTCACCATGTTAGACAGGATGGTCTCAATCTCCTGACCTCGTGATCCACCTGCCTCGGCCTCCCAAAGTGCTGGGATTACAGACGTGAGCCACCATGCCCAGTGAGGGAGACGTTGTTTATTGTTAACTTGTTCTCTACTCAGTTCCAAAAAGAGGTAGAAATAATTTTATTTATTTATTCAGCAATTAATGAGTATTAACCATATATCACCTGGGTTCAGTGCTAAAAGAGTTGTGACTTCTGTAATCAAATAACAGAATAAGAAAATAACATGAATGACTAGAAAAAAGTAGAATGTGGAAAGTTGCAGAAGAGAGGGAAAAATACTACTACTACTACTACTACTACTACTACTACTACTACTACTACTAATATAGCAAGAACATGAACTACAAATATCAATGGAGTCCTTTCTGTGTATTTGGTACTCTGTATGTATTATCTCATAATGACTTAGTGTCTTATGGACTATTATTATTATTCTCTGAAGTCAGAAATTAATACTATAGCACAGTAATACTATAGGTTAGAAAGTGAACAAGTCAGGAAGTCAGGATTTGAATCCAGGGTTGTCTGATTCCAAAGCAAAAGGTTGACCAACTTAGAGGAAGGAGCTAACGAGATAAGCAATTGTGTTCTCCAGTATTTCCTGAAAATAACAACGATCCTAAGTTTGGGCAACTCAATGTGTATAGCGGCTGCTTATAGGAATAAAATATTTTATCTACTGCAGGTGGATCAGATTGATTTCAGGTATATATTCCGAAATTAGACAAGTATGGCATTATAAAGTTGGGCATTAATTTCTTTAAAAAATGATTACGAAGCACTGCAAGGAAAACTGCCCACAAACTGTTATTTTTCCTTCATAAAACATGTTACAGTCTGTAATAACTGTGTCCTTTTTGTTCTTTCCTCATTTTTTTCTTTCCTTCTCTACTGTACTGTAGTCACCATAAGGGTAAAAACTGGGTGTTTCTTCCCCATGGTATCTCCAGAGCCTAACACAGTGCCTGAAATACAGTAGGGGCTCAATTACTATTTGTTGAATGAATGAATGAATGAAACTTCATTTCATTTCTTTGCAAGGCCTGCTTTTACTGCCATGTACCACTCCAGATAGCATGCAGAGATGGCAGAGAGCCTAACAAACACCTGAGGTATTTTGCAATTCATGGCTGACCAGTGCTGACCCTTTATTTAATTAAATCTTTCACTTGTGAGTGAATCATTTCTTCCATTAATTAAAATAGGATACACATATGTCTCTGTAAAGTGTGTGTCAAAAGAAAGCATTCCACCTAAAATATACAGGAGGCGCTGACCACCACGGCGAGTCATCCATCATAATCTGCTAAAAAGATGGGCTCTGAAATTAGAACTAACACAATCATCTTTTATGCCCTCAAAAATCTTAGTTGCAGCTTCTCAACCAATCTGTCAGCTCCTGCGTTAATATAAGGAGGAATGCATAGGGTGAAGTCGTAAGAGAACCGTTTATTTTGGAGGGCAGCGCATGCTGCCCTAGCACTCCAGGAATGCCATCATCTCTAATAAGTGCTTGGAGCCCTTGCTCTCTGGAGACTTGCATCTTGACAATTAGAGCTGGAAGACAGCAGGGACTGCACTGTTGCAAGACAACATGTGCTTCTTCAAACCCTCCAGAAGTCAAAAAGATGCTAGCAAGAATGAATGGTGCTGTTGAAGTGGCAAAAGCAAGTTTATGTTCCATTCACCTTATGGTCGGTCTTCCCCTGCAAGAAATCAGATGCAAACATCTATTTGCAATCTTTAGTTCTAGGAAACAGCATGTGTATCCAGCCATCTTTCGAAATATTTTGTCTCAGAGTAAACTACTCGCTGGCCAAACTCCAAAGGTCTCGATTAAGTACCTTAACATGTATAAAAATCACCACTGGGGATTCTCTAGGCAAGATGAAATGGAAGGAGGAATAAGGCATTGAACAACTCTGCCCGCTTCAGAGTGCCTCAGGTTCTCTAAAAGCCTTTTTAAACATCCTGCAAGATTTCAACGCAGGCATTTTTAAAAAAGTAAGAAATTATAAAGCTCATTCTCTCAGTGAAGTGTCAGGCTCCTTAGGCACAGGAATGATAAACACTTCCCTTGCATATTTAGGAGGTTGTTTCAGAGGAGGCCAAGTGATTACTAAACCAGTCGTGGCAATTGATGTGTTTCATTACTATACTTTATGTTGAGTACTAACCACTCTTTTATTTTTTCTCGAATCCTGTAAGGCAGACACAAGAACACTGAAGGCGTGATAAAGACCTTTGTGATCATCGATGCTATTTCCAATGGTGAAAGGGAGGCTCCGAAAAGTCAAGCGGCTGGTCCCAGGCCATGTGGCGGGCTAATGGCAGAGCCAGGGCTGCCAACCATGTCTCCTGTCTCAGAGTCCCAGGATCTTTCTCCTGGGAAGATGTACGATGTATTTCCTCAGCACAATGCTAGGTACACTGCCAGTGGGATCGATTAATGCATTGATTGTAGTAGAGTAAGAGAATCAAAATTACTTGATGAATCAGCACTCAGGAAAAAATTAATAGCTTTTGTTAAACTGCAAGTCCAACTCATTTGGGTTACTACAGAGGATGGGCTCAGTCACTGTTATTTTCATGTTTCTTGGTAATTTTCTCCTGCTTTCAACACTTCTCTAATACTCATTGGGTTATCTTCTGGGTCATACACATCTATCTTTTCATACATGTAAGTGAAAAGAAGTGGCATGTATGTAGGTGATTCAACATATATTACAGGTGGATAATAACATTGGCAAATTAATCGTTCATGTGGTATAGAATAGTAATTAATCTTGAGTTGCTCTGGGTCCAAATGCCATCTCTGACACTTAGAAGATGTGTGGTTTCACATCGCTTATCTTGGGCTTTTTAAATCACTGAGCCACAGTTTTCTTCTCTGTAAAATGGGAGTAACTACCTACTTTATAGGATTGTCATGAGGCTAATTTTAAAATCTGAGGTTACTCTTGGAACTCCCATTTATATATGTAATTTAATTATGTATACACATATGCAAACAATATTAGAACATGAGCAATGAAAAAATTAGTCTAATGAATTTTCTTTATATTGATCAAAACTCTTATAATGGGTCATTTTCAAGAGCATCCTTGTGCTATGAGGTGGTGCTATTCCTTCTCTCTGTGCCCCATTCCATGCCACCCCCATTTGGGCACTTACTGACCCTTGTCTTCAGAATTGCAGTAGCCTCCTCTCTGCCCCCGCCCACCACCACCCCCGCCCCCAACCTCTTTCTCTTGTCTCTACTGCCAATCTAGTTCTTCTTGGGTAACTTTTTAAAAGCACATACTCGGCTGTGCAGTCTCTTAATTAAAAGCCTTCAATGAGTCCTGTGCCTTATAGGATAAGGCAGTAGAATCTGGTCTCAATCTACTATGATACAGCCTCATTTCTACTAGCATCATCTCCATACCCTGTGCTCTCACCAAACAGGACTACTCACTGTTCTCTCCACACCCCATGTGCTTACACACCTCTGCCTTTGCTCGTGATGTATTCTTGCACTAGAATCTTCTTTCCCCACTTCATCACCTACTGGATTCTTAATCATCCATCAAGGCCCAGCTACAATTTAGCCTCTTCGATGAAGTCTTTCCTTACTCTATTTCCCTCGTGGCAAAATTAACTCCTTTCTCTGTGCTTTGATGTGACTTTGTTCTTATCTCATGAATAGCATTTACCACATTAAATTATATTTTGTTTTATATGTGTCTGTCCCCAGCTAAACCTGGTTGAACAAACATTCAAAGCCATTCATTCTTTCCACATCTATGGCTCTCTTCCCCACTGAATTCAAATACTGCCTAGAATTATTTTTAACCACTGCTCTGGGCAACCCTCTAAATCCATCAGAGTTGACACCAGAGTGAAACATATTTGCCATTCTATAGCTACATTGTGCATGCCATGAGTGCGCGGACCATGTTTTATTTATCTCCCAACTTCCAGTACCTAATGCAATGCCTAGTGCTTAATAAATATTTGTTAAATACACGAATGGCAAAGCGTGACAGCACTGAACTATTACATGTGAACTCTAAGGAACAATTTTTGGTGCTGAGAGTATGGAGTCAGACCCAGGCTGTTAATACTTGACACCATACTTCATCCTCCAGACTGTGGGATATGGGAATGTAAACTCTGGTGGTAAAAGGAGCTCAGATTTGGGCAATTGTGGCAAAGTACTTAGTCTTGCAATACCACACCGGGCAGGGTGTGTGGTTAGGATTTCAACCAGGATTTTATATGAACTTGGGAGAGACATGACATTCATATGATAGCAGTGCTTAAGCGTTTTACACACACATGCATGCACACGCGAGCGCACACAAACACACAGACTTCGTTGGTAGAAAATAAACTTCCCATGTACAAGTAACTTTTCCTATTATATGGAATTTATTAGACCTGTGGTAGGATATTTATCTTCTTTGCCAAATATTTTTAAATAAGTTTTTATATTTAGGAATTTTTCCATTTTTTTTATTGTGGCAAGATACACAGATCATAAATTTACCATCTTAACCATTTTAAATTATACAGTTTAGCGGTATTAAATAGATCCATAACACTGTGCAACAGTCACCGCCATTCATCTCCATAACGCTTTTACTTTTGTAAAACAGAAACTCTATACCCATTAAACAATAGCTCCCTCATTTCCCCCTCCCTCTCAGCTCCTGGCAATTACCATTCTACTTTATGTCTCTATGATTTTGACTACTCTATGTACCTCATATAAAGGGAATATGTATTAGGTTACTGCAAAAGTAATTGTGTTTTTTGTGATTTTTTTTTTTAAATAGCAAAAACCACAATTACTTTTGCACCAACCTATAGTATTTGTTTTTATGTGACTGGTTTATTTCACTTAGTATAACGTCTTCAAGTTTCATCCATGTTGTAGCATATGTCAGAATTTACTTCCTTTTCAAGGCTGAATAATATTCCATTGCATGTATATACTATATTTTGCTTATCCATTCATTCACTGATGGACATGGGCTGTTTCCATGTTTTAGCTATTGTGAATGATGAGAATATGGATGGAAAACATGTTTTCTAGACCCTGCTTTCAATTATTTTAGGTGTATACCCTGAAGTGGAATTGCTAATTCTGTTTTAATTTTTTGAGGAACTGCTGTACTGTTTCCCTTAGTGGCTGTTCCATTTCACATTTCCACCAACAGTGCACAAGGATTCCAATCTGGACATCCTCACCACATTTATTATTTCCTGTTTTCTTAAAAAATACTAAATGTCTTTTAATTGCTGTGGGATGGTACCTCATTACAGTATTTGGGTTTTCTATTTTTTCATAATTTAGTCCTGGTAGGTTATGTGCTCCTAGAAATTTGTTCATTTCATCTAGATTATCCATTTTGTTGATGCACATAGTATTCCCTTACGATCTCTTTCATTTCTGTAGAATCAGTAGTCATGTCCCACTTTCATTTCTAATTTTGGTAATTTGAGTCTTCTCTTTTTTTCCAGCCCATCTATCTAAAAGTTTACCAATTTTGTTGATATTTTTAAAGAACCAACTTTTGTTTTCATTGATTTTCAATATTCTTGTTCTACATTTTGTTTATCTCTGCTTTAATCTTTATTATTTCTTTTCTTCTGCTAGCTTTGGGTTTTATTTTTCTAGCTCCTTAAGTTAGTTGTAAGGTTAGGTGGTTCATTGGAAATCTTTCTTGTTTATAAATACAAGCATTTAGCGTTGTAGATTTCCCCCTTAGTACTGCTTTCACAGGTCCCATAAGTTTTGATATGTTGTGTTTTCATTTTCATTCATTTCTGAGTGTTTTCTAATTTCCCTTGGGATTTCTTCTTCGACCCATTGATTGTTTATGGACATATTGTTTAATTTTCACAAATTTGTGAACTTTCATTTTCCTCTTTTTTGACTGATTTCTAACTTCATCTTGTGATTAGAGAAGATACTTCTATGATACCTGTCTTTTAAAATCTATTGAGATTTAATCTGTGACTTAGCATATTGTCTATCCTGAAATGTTCTGCATATGTCTAGTACACATATGCAATTATGCAGTTTATTGTGTTAACTTCCCTGTTTCCTTACTTTTCTCTGTTTGTTCTATTCATTATTCAGAGTGAAATACTGAAGTTTCCAACTAGTATTGTAGAACTGTCTGTTTCTGTCTTCAGTTCTGTTAGTTTTTGCTTCATGTAATTTGATGGTATGTCATTAGATGTATAAATATCTGTAATTGTCATATATTCTTATCATATTGAACTTTTAATTATTATGTAATGTCCTTCTTCGTTTCTTCTAAACTTTTTTGATTTAAAGTCTGTTTTGTGTGATATTGGTATAGCTACCCCTGGTCTCTTTTTGTTACTGCTTGCATGGATTATCTTTTTCCATCCTTTCACTTTCAATGTATTTGTGTCTTTGGATCTAATGTGAATCTCTTGTAGACAGGAGATGGATGGATAATAATTTTAATGCATTCTGTTGATTTCTATCTTTTGATTGGAGAGTTTAATTCTTTTGTATTTAAAGTAATTACTCATAAGGGAAAATTTGCTTTTGTTAGTTTGTGATTGGTTTTCTATGCCTTATAGATTTTTGTTATTTCCTGCATTACTGTCCAATTTTGTGTTTAGTTCCTATATTGTAGTGAAACATTTAAATTCCTTCCTCATTTCCTTTTGTTTATATTCTATTGCTATTTTCTCTGTGGTTACCATGGGGATTATGTTGAATATCCTACAGTTGTAACACTCTAATTTGAATTAATACCAGGGTAACATTGGTAGCATATAGAAACTCTGCTCTTTCACAGCTCCATCCCCACCCCTTTTGGCTGTTAATGTCACAAAATTATATCTTTATAAATTGTATTCCCCAAAACATAAACTAATGATTCTCTTAAATGCATTTGTATTTTAAATTATGTAGAGAACGAAATGTGGAGTTACATTCCAAAGTTACAATAATACTAGCTTTTAGACTAATACTTTAAAAATATGTTAGCATCTTACATCATATAGAAAAGAAGTGGAGATAAAAATGGATGTTATAGGCCGGGTGCAGTGGCTTATGCCTGTAATCCCAGCATTTTGGGAGGCCAAGGCAGGCAGATCACCTGAGGTCGGGAGTTCAAGAACAGCCTGACCAACATTGAAAAACCCCATCTCTACTAAAAATATAAAATTAGCCAGGCGTGGTGGCTCATGCCTGTAATCCCAGCTACTCGGGAGGCTGAGGCAGGAGAGTCACTTGAACCCAGGAGGCGGAGGCTGAAGTGAGCCAAGATTGTGCCACTGCACTCCAGCCTGGGCAATAAGAGCGAAATGCCATCTCAAAAAAAAAAAAAAAAAGGAAGAAAACTGTTGTTATAATGCTTCTAGCTTTTGTAACTTTCCATTTATCTACCTTTATTGAGACCTTTATTTCTTCATATGGTTTCAGATTATTGTCCAGTGTCTTTTCATTTCACCCTTTAGTACTCTGTTGAGCATTTCTTATAGGGCATGTGTAATGGTAACAACTTCTCTTAGCGTTTGCTTATTTGGGAATGTTTAATTTCTCCCTCACTTTTGAAGGACAGTTTTGCTGGATATAGAGTTCTTAGCCGACAGATTTCTTTTTTTTCTTTTAGTACTTTGAATATATTAGCCCATAGCCTTCAGGACTTTAAAGTTTTTGATAAGAAATCTGATTATAATATTATTGCATTTTCATGTACAATCATTTGCTGCTTAGTGATAGGGATATATTCTGAGGACTGCACTGTGAGGCAATTTTGTCATTCTGTGAGCATCATAGAGTGTACTTACCCAGAGAGTATAGCCTGCTATACACCTAGGATATATGGTATAGCCTATTGCTCCTAGACTACAAACCTATACAACATGTTACTATCCTGAGTACTTACTGTAGGTAACTGCAACACAATGGTGATCTCAGCTCACTGCAACCTCCGCCTCCGGGGTTCAAGCGATTCTCCTGCTTCAGCCTCCTGAGTAGCTGGAACTACAGGCATGCACCACAATACCCGGCTAATTTGCAGTAATTTCCAATGTCCTATCTTCAAATTTGCTGATTCTTTCTTCTGCCTGCTCAAATCTGCCTTTGAATACCTCTAGTCAATGTTTTTTTTGGTTCAGTTATTGCACTTTTTAGCTCCAGAATTTCATTTTGGCTTCTTTTAGGGTTTTCTATATCTTTATTGATATTTAAATTTTGTTCATACATTGTTTTTCTGATTTTCTCCACATCTTTAGTTCTTTGAGCGTCTCTACAGCAGTTATTTTAAAGTCTCTGTCTAGTAGATCGACTATCAGGTATTTTTCAGAAACAGTTTGTAATTTTTTTTTTTTTTTTTTTTGAGGCAGAGTCTCCCTCTGTCGCCCAGGCTGGAGTGCAGTGGCGCGATCTCGGCTCACTGCAAGCTCCGCCTCCCGGGTTAACGCCATTCTCCTGCCTCAGCCTCCTGAGTAGCTGGGACTACAGGCATGCACCATCACACCCAGCTAAGTCTTTGTATTTTTAGTAGAGATTGGGTTTCACCATGTTAGACAGGATGGTCTCAATCTCCTGACCTCGTGATCCACCTGCCTCGGCCTCCCAAAGTGCTGGGATTACAGACGTGAGC
>NW_012111142.1:4203454-4223400 GCF_000951035.1 Colobus angolensis palliatus
AGCCTCCTGAGTAGCTGGGACTACAGGCGCCCACCACCGCGCCCGGCTAATTTTTTATACTTTTAGTAGAGACAAGGTGTCACCGTGTTAGCCAGGATTGTCTCGATCTCCTGACCTTGTGATCCACCCGCCTCAGCCTCCCAAAGTGCTGGGATTACAGGCGTGAGCCACAGTGCCCGGCCGGGTTTTTTTCTTTAAATGGACCACACTTTTCAATTTCTTTGTGTGAGTTCTGACTTTTTTGTTAAAAATTGGACATTTGAATTTAATAATGTAACTCAGGAAATCATTTTATCTTTCTCCTCTAGAGCTTACTGATTTTTACAATTGTTTTTATTTATTGTTTTTGTTTTTGTCTGATATTGTAGGCTATCTCTGTGCCAAGGTTCAACCTAAGGTATACATTTAAGTTCTTCTTAGGTCTTTTCCGAGCCTTGCCTTTCCCTGAGCGTGTATAGTCAATTTCTAATTTTCCCCATATATGTGTTGTTTTGAATGCCCTATTCTTTAATGTCTGGCTTCCAAAAAGGGAAAAAGAGAAAAATGAAAGGGGAGAGAGGGTGCTAGCCCCTTAAATCCTATAGAAGCCACCTCAGTTGGAGGACAAGGGGCTTGCAACAATGTGGGGAGGTGCAACAACAGTGACTTCCTGCCTCTTTGTAGCTCTGTGGTTGGAAGCAGCAACTAGTTATCAGAGGACAGATTTATGATATTTGGAAGACAGGTGATTTTTCCCCACCACAGTTCCTGTAAGCTGTGTGTAAGGGAGGTGGAGGGTGATAAGAGTTGAAACTGATTGAAATTAACTACAGGTACCCTCCAAGCCTTCCTCTGAAAATCACAAACCTTCAATAGATTCCAGAGTTCCAAAATAGTTGCATCAGACAGATTCTGCCAATATAATTGTTGTCTAAGTGGAGAGACAGATTGTTTGTGCTCCCTACTCTGCCCTCTTCCCAGAATTCTCCTATGTCCAGTTTCACAAGAAAAAATACATACAGCTTTATAATGTAAATTAACAGGAAAGTAAAATTCCCTTTATAGAAATGACAATTATTATTATTGTTAATACAAACATTGATTGGATCTTCGCTGTATATCAAGAATTGTCTTAGCTCTATGATAGGCATGGTCTCATTTGGTTCACAAAACAGTGCTAGGAGATTGGTACCATAATAACCTCCAATGTACCACAAGTGAGATTCAAAACAAGATATGGAGGAGCCTCTCTGAATCTATTCTGGTTCAGGGGCTACCTGATTTAAAACAAAAAAATAAAAGCTATGCTACACTTCAAAAACCATACTCTTTTTCTTCTCTCTTTTTAAAAGTTTTACCCTACTTTCGAGCTAGCAAGTTAAAAAACCACACACTGGTTCAGGCACGGTGGCTCACGCCTGTAATCCTAGCACTTTGGGAGGCCAAGGCAGGTGGATCACCTCAGATCAGGAGTTCAAGACCAGCCTGGCCAACATGGCGAAACCCTGTCTCTACTAAAAATACAAAAAGTAGCTGGGCATGGCAGCAGGTGTCTATAATTCCAGCTACTTGGGAGGCTGAGGTAGGAGAATCGCTTGAACCTGGGGGGTGGAGGTTGCAGTGAGCTGTGATCTTGCCACTTCACTCCAGCCTAGGCAAAAGAGCGAAACTCCATCTCAAAAAAACAAAACAAAACAAAACACTACACACACACACACTTTTAACCATGATGTTACAGTATCTCACAAGAATCCATATTGTATTCTGTATTAGTCAGCTTTTCCCACAATAATGCTGTGTAATAACTACCTTAAAACTCAGTGGCTTAAAAGCAACAAGCATTTATTCTGTGTTCAAAAGTTTGCAGATCAACCAGGATTTGGCTGAGTTTGGCTGAGCTCATCTGGGAAGTTCTGTGTTTGTATTTGCTCCATATTTGCTTTTTTTGGTGTCTAGGCTAAAGAAATGGTAGCTACCCAGGGCACGTGCATGTCAAGGCAGGCTACCAGTGCACAAGATTGAAGCTAAGCCGAGCATGCACATTTAAGGCACATGTCATGTCCACGAACACTTTATCAGTCAAAGCAAATTGCATGGCTAAATTCAACATCAATGGGGGAGAGGGGTACCCATGGTGGCAAGAGGAGGGAAGTAGATATTTACTAAGTAACAGTACAAAGTATTGTGCAGTCTTTTTATTTATTTGTTTTTCATAACATTTGAGTCAACTTAATCCTTTTCATTTGGACAGGTATTATTTCAGTTTTACTACTGTGCAAAGATGCAAAATTCCAAAGCTGCTACTGAAGATTTCAGCCCTTCCAGCCCTTAGGTAGTTCTATGGTGAGTCCTAAAATGCTGGCTATTGAACTCTTCAGAATGGTGCCATTGTTGGCAGATCTCAAATCCACACTATTCTTCACCTGATTCCCTGCCAAGTCCATAAAGGTGTTTATATTTTTTAAAAACCCTGCAATAAAAGTTTGATTTCCTCAAGAGCAATGTATTTTCAGAAACCCAGAAGCTTTTTGTGAACAGCTCTTATAAAGAATCAGAATAAGGTCATCATGTTTTAGAGCAGCTTTAAGAGGACACTTAGTTCAACCTTCTCATTTTACAGACGAGGAAACAAATAGTTTCAGTTTTCAAGCTTTCAATTGTCATATACAGTGGGATAAATTATTTTTCATGTAAAGAAAGCAATGAGAAAAAATTCTTGGGTGACCTTTTCACGTCTTACTGCAACTATAATTCTGCAACAGAGATCTCTGTTTAGTTGATTTTATGAGAATCCTCATATGACCTGCCAACTTTATCACTACAACCAACTTCCCTGATTGCCTATGAAAAACAAAAATTAAGTCTTTATAATCATGGGGATCTTCTGCTTTTAGAGCCAGCAGAATAGCGTAGACACATCTAGTCGCCTCCTCCAGTGTCCTGAGGCCATCCAGGACTGTTTTCTCCTTGGAAAGACATGAAGCCCTACTTTTCAGAAAGAGAATTACAAGCATTGTTTCAGGCCAGAAACTTCCAGTATTGAGCTAATGTTTTCCCCTGTTATAACTGTAAAGTTAGAATGAAGCGTGTGCTGGGAGTGAGACTAAGAGCAAAGATTAGAAAAAGCTAACATGAAAAGTATACTTCATTAGATAAATATATTGAACACCTCCCATGTTGTCAGGTCTGATGCTAAGGCACTAAGGTTATGCTGTGAACAAGACAGAAAAATCCACTGTGCTCACACAAAGCTCACAATGCTTCCAGTCTAGCCTGGACATGTAGCCAAAGTGTTATGGAAACGAAAGTACAGGGTGTTATGGCAGCATGCAGTGTGGGGTTTAACCTGGTGTATGTGGGGGCCTGAGGAGAGACAGTTTTCTAGGCAGAGAACAGACATCATGCAAGGGCTTAACAGAACTGAGAAATGGCCAAGAAGCCAAAGCTTAGCAAGGAAGGGGTGACTAATAAGAGGCTGGACAGGTAGTCAGGGCTCAGGCTGTGGGAGGGGACTTAGAGGACAAGGGTAGAGCTTTGGACTTTATTCTAAGGATGAAGAGGAGACATTCTCTGAAGGCTCTGAAGTTGGGGAAGGATATACAGTAATTGGATTTACTTTATAAAAGGAACACCCTGGCTGTAGCGTCAAGAATAAATTGGAGAGGGGGGAAAAGAGGGAACTAGGGGAATCTTAGAGAATTCCATCTAGAACAAAATAAGAATCTGGCTGGTGAATCCAAATATTCCACCCAGGTTGGCTGTAGATTTTGTAGAGAAAATAGGCAGCGTGAGTGTGTTTGTGTGTGCGAATGTGCATCCATATGTTCATATACTAAATAAAGCATATTGAAGGCCCTCTCTTACGGTGTATGTATATATATTTTTTCTTTTATTTTTTTTTCAAGAGAGGGTCTCACTCTATCACCCAGGCTGCAGTGAAGTGGTGCAATCTTGGCTTACTGCAACCTCCGCCTCCCAAGTTCAAGCGATTCTCGTGCCTCAGCCTCCCAAGTAGCTGGGATTACAGGTGCACACCACCACGCCCAGCTAATTTTTGTATTTTTAGTAGAGATGGGGTTTTGCCATGTTGGCCAGACTGTCTCGAACTCCTGACCTCAGGTGATACACATGCCTTGGCCTCCCAAAGTGCTGAAATTACAGGCGTGAGCCACCATTCCCAGCCTCTTATGGTATATATTTAAGGTGTAAAACATGGTGTTTTGATATACATATACATAGTGAAATGATTACTAGCAAATTAACATATCCATCTCCTCACAGTTACCTTTTTGGGGGGAATGGGAATAGTGAGAACATCTAAAATCTACTCTCTTAGCAAATTTCCAGTATGCAATGCAGTATTATTATTATTAATTTTTTTGAAATGGGGTCTCACTCTGTCACCTAGGCTGGAGCACAGTGGCACGATCATGGCTTACTGCAACCTTGACTTCAGTTCAAGCCATCCTCCCACCTCAGCCTCCTGAGTAGCTGGGACTACAGGTGCGTGCCAACATGCCTGGCTAATTTTCTTTTGTTTGTTTTGTTTCATTGGTAGAGGTGGAGTTTTGCCATGTTAGTCAGGCTGGTCTCGAACTCATGGGCTCAAGCGATCCTTCCATGTCGGCCACAATACAGTATTATTAACTAAAGTTCTCATGCTGTGCATTAACACTGTAGACTAATCCTACATAGCTACAACTTTGTACCCTTTGACCTATGTCTCCCTATTTCCTCCTCCTCCCCACCCCAGTAACCACCATTCCATTCTCTGTTTCTGTGTATTTGACATTTTTAGATTCCAAGTATAAGTAAGATCATGCCACAGTGTCTGGCTTATTTCACTAAAGTCCTTCAGGTTCAGTCACGTTGTTGCAAATGGCAGGATCTTTGAAGGGCCTCTCTTATCCTAAACTCACCCAAAACTTCCAGATAACCCAGGGATAGGATGACTCCTTGGGGTTTGAGAATGTCTCTGGAACATGCTGCTTAAAACACAACAATGGCCTTAAAGGCAAAGCTGGAAAATTGGACACATTTATTTAGCTCTCTTTCTTCCTGAAATCCACTAACACAAACACAAAGAAAGTGGAAACAAAGACAGCAGCGAAATGTTGACAGTTAAAATGCTGTGGAAAACTGGTGACTGGCCTGCCAGACCCCATCAAACTGCACACAGAGCCTGCAGCGGGAAACGCCAAAAGCAACTCGGTTCACATTCAGAACAGTGAAACAGCGCAGGACTGGTGGCACCTGCTGCCTCTGGAGGTGAGAGTGAAGATGGCATTGAAGAAGTAGGGTTGGTGAAAAGAGTTTTAGAAGCAGTTAGACCTCTCACCATGCCCTATCCCCTCATGCCACGCAGCCACATGGCTCCTTTTCCACTGTAGTAAATGGTAGGAGAGATTTATTTTCTGGAGACAGTAACCAGGGGGTTTCTGAACTAGAGAAGCCAGAGAGTGCGGAGGTCTGGCAGGATGCTGTACTGAATACAGAGGGATTAAAGACTATGGAGGAGCAGACTGAATATTTGGGTTCCAGCCTTCTTCTCACACTTGGCTCCCGGAACACAGCAGCCAGGCACACACATTCTTCAAGTAGGGGACTGAAGAGTCTTCTCTGGGCATCTGATCAACACAAGAGGAGAAGCCTAAAGTGAGGGTTCCCTAGAAAACAGTCAAGTCATGTCACTCCCAGTGCCAGGAAGAAAGCTATGTAAACACGAAGGCAGAGATCAGGGCGATGTGTCTACGAGTCAGGGAACAGCAAAGATTGCCAGCGAACCACAGGAGCTGGGAGAGGCGTGGAACAGAGCCTCCCTCACAGCTCGCAGAAAGAATCAATCCTGCCTCTGGAACTGGGAGACAACACATTGCTCCTGCCTAAGCCACCCCCAGTCTGTGGTACTTTCTTTTTTTCTTTTTTTTTTTTAACTCGTCAGTTTTTTTTTTTTTTTGACTTTTATTTTATGTTTCAGGACACACGTACAGATTTGTTACATAAGTAAATGCCGGTTACATGGGTTTGTTGTACATATTATTTTAATCACCCAGGTATTAAACCCAGTATCCAATAGTTATCCTTTTTGCTCCTCCCCCTTCTCTCACCCTCCCTGCTCAAGTAAACCCAGTGTCTTTGTTTGTTTCTTTGTGTTTAAAAATTCTTATCTTTTAACCCCCACTTATAAGTAAGAGCATGTAGTATTTGGTTTTCTTTTCCTGCATTAGTTTGCTAAGGATAATAGCCTCTAGCTTCATCCATGTTCCTGCAAAAGACATGATCTCATTCCTTTTTATGGCTGTATAGTATTCCATGGTGTATATGTACCATGTTTTCTTCATCTAATCTCACTGATAGGCATTTAGATGGTTTCTATGCCTTTGCTGTTGTGAATAGTGCTGCAATGATCATTCATGTGCATGTGTCATTGTGGTAGAATGATTTATAGTCCTGCGGGTACCTACCCAGTAGTGGGATTGCTGAGTTAAATGGTAGTTCTGTTTTTAGCTCTTTGAGAAATCGCCACACTGTTTCCCACAATGATTGAACTAATTTACACTCCCACAAACAGTGTATAAGCATTCCCTTTTCTCCACAACCTTGCCAACACCTGTTATTTTTTGACTTTTTCATCATAGCCATTCTGGCTGGTGTGAGATGGTATTTCATTATGGTTTTGACTTGCATTTCTCTAATGATCAGTGATACTGAGCTTTTTACATATGCTTGTTGGCCACATGTATGTCTTGTTTTGCGAAGTATCTGTTCATGTCCTTTGCCCACTTTTTATTGGGATTGTTTGTTTTCTTTTTGTAAATTTGTTTAAGTTCCTTATAGATGCTGGATATTAGACCTTTGTGTGGTACCTTCTTATAGCAGTCCTGGTAAACAAATACACATGGTATGTGGGAGCTGATTTCCACATGCTCCATGAAGGAAAGACCTATGTCTCTGAATCTTCCTCTGAAGGAAGGAGGAAAGGAAAGCAGAGAAGAAAAGAGGGAGGGAAGGAAGAAAAGGGGTGGGCCACAATGCACCTGCACCTGCCTTGACCCCAGCTGGAAAATCTGCCTTTGAGCAACAGGGTTTATACTTCTGTATTGAATCCTTATATAACCAGAACATGTTCGTGTGTAACACTGGTAGTTGAAAAATAAATACAAACATATATACATATCAAAGAAAAGCAGAAAAGAAAATTCTTCTTCTTTCTCCAAGTCTCCAAATGGGAGAGTAACTGTTTGGTAATGTTGAGGTTAATAAAAAGAATACTGAAGTCAATAAAGGATGAAAAATGTTTCATTTTAATTTGTTTACTGTAACTTTTTTCCCCTGACCAAATGAGATAACTGCTTTGGGGCAGGCCGGCTCTTGCCTCACTTCCTAGGAACTCACAGAGCCAGGGAGACACTGACAGAGGATGTCCTTTCTGGATTTGCTTGGGAACATTCAGAAAAGTTTCCAAAGATTGGCCCTAGATGGATAGCGGCAGTAAGGGAATAGCTACCATTTCCACTCAGTTGTCCAGGCTCCAGTACATGATACATAAACCACACGCAGCCTCACTGCGGTTCAGAGGTTAAAAGTTATTAACTGAAATCAATTGAAATAAAAAGAGCCACATCTGCCTTGGTACACAATTAACTTCTCCAGACGGCTTTGGCCTGCACTGCAGGAGACACACACACACACACACACACACACACACGCACGCACACATTCTCACTCAGTAACCCTAGGGGAGAGCAGAGGCAGCTGCGGGAGCCAAAAACCTCCCCAGTCCTAATTAAACCCTCAAAGTTTCCAGGCAACACAGCCAAGGAAAAAATCATTTCCAAGCCGAAGACCCCCAGCCCCCAGCCCCAGCAAAGGAAACGGGTCGTTTGGTTTAATCAGCCCATGTGCACATTCTCTCTCCCCAGGTTGCCAAGACGGGCCTGTACCTAGCAGAGGTATTTGTATAATCAAAGCTTCTGGAACTTTCCCTGCCAAGGCTACCAATGTGAATAGGCTCCTGAGGTAAAAATGTTCTCCCCGCTGGGGACGGTGCCCTTGAAGTCTACATCAAAATCAAGCCAGGGTCACAGCTGTTGCGGCACCCCACAGTGGAAAACTTGCAAGAAATCCCAGCCTGAACTACTGCTTTGTCTCAGGTCTACAGGAAACAGGCCCCAGAGGAGGGGAGAGAGAGAGAGAGAGAGAGAGAGAGAGAGAGAGAGAGAGAGAGAGAGAGAAACTAACTTTGGGGGTGGGAAGACAAAGGCACCTGAGAAGCTTTGCTCTTCACGGAGACAGCCCACACCCACCCCAGCCACCCTCATCCCTCTTATGTGAGCTGGGGTTCCCGCAGGTTGGCCAAGAACCACTAGGTGGCAGCAGATTAACTCTTCAGATGCCAGGATGAACTGTGGGCAGTTAGGAGCTGAGTATGAAAACTTTGTATCTGGTCACTTCCCTCAAAGGAAAGAAAAAAAAATACGACATTTTCTGTACCCGAAAGATCCTTGGCTTGCAGATTAGGTATTGGAGAAAAATCTATGAGGGGTTACCATTGCTTCTTGGGTCCCCCGTTCTTATGATGGCTTGAGTTAGGGTGAAATGCAATTATATATACTCCATGTTGTATAACTTTGATGACACTTGGTTCACACTTGGTTCAAGGGACTGAAAGATCCTTTAAGAAATTTATGCTCACATTCAAATTCTCTTCAACAAATGCTAAATATAAGAATAAATGAGTGTGTTCCATTTTCCAGGGACAGTGCTAATGGTCACCTAGATGGCCAAGAACCCTGCCCTCTGGGAATTAATGGGGAAGACAGGCATTAAAAAAAAAAAAAAGCATTCTTGCACTTAACCACTTTGGATGAGTCAAGGAATCCAGACTTAAATCTGCTATGGATAAAGGAGAAAAAATAAGTTAAAGGAGAATAGGCTTATGAAAGTCATTTACATTAAACTTCAGTTACATGGGAAGGTAACAGGTTTTTGGGGCTTAGGTTTTTAGGGTGGCCAGTAGCCTAAAATATGGGAGCCACCAGAAAGAAACTTTACCAGCATGGTCTATATATGCTTGCTGTTCAAATGACAAAGAAAACAAATCTTTCTCCTGAGTGTTCTAGCCTCTGCAAAGCATCCCCTCGTTCTACCTATTAAACCTCTGCCACAAATATAAAAATAATGTGGTGTTGATTGGAGTAGGGGGCCAGAAATGTGAAATTGATTTACTTTAGAAAGGAGAGAGAGCTACCAGCCACCAGAGGAATAAATCCAGAAAGCAAGGAAAGGGGCTGGGGTGGAACGACAAGTATTCTTGTAGTTGAGCTTAAGAGAGTTTGGGAGGAATATGGAAAGAGGGAGGAAAAAAATTAGGAGGAGAGGGCCATAAATGTATGATATATATGACTTGAGAGAGATAGGGAAAGACAATTTTAAGATGTTTTGCTGTGCATTTGGGATTCCCTTTGATAGGCTTCAAGAGAGTTCAGTAAAGATTAAAATTGCCTTACAATTATTTGTATTTCTTGGACTGCAAAGCCGCCTAAGACAGAAGCACACATTGTTGGGGGAATCAACCCCCTTCCCTTTCCCATTTGTCTAGGTGGTAAAGCAGGACTCAGATAATTTCTTTCAGGAAAAGCCATGTCAGCATGTCCGGTAGGTTACACAAAACATAATTAGTATACTAACCCTCATATGCAACTTCTCATTCTTAATCGGCAGCCTCAGACTTTTTGAATTTTTTTCTTTAAGTTCACCAAAAAGACAGAAAGCATCACAGTAAGACAGCTCTCTGATCCACAGCGACTTGGGACGGTGATATCACATTGTTTTCTTGTACCATCCCCTGTACTTATGCTGGGTACATGGCAGGGCTAGGAGGTGTTTGATGGAATTGGGGCTCATAGTGGCCTACTCTCCTAGTGTCTTACTTGAGGCAAGAACTGTTATGTCTTGGAGAAACTTATATGAGTTTGATCCTGGAGTCATGACGATCCCACAGGCCAGCCAGTTCATACTTCCATGCTTGTATGCATATTTTTCCTTCTGCTGGACTCCCCTTACCCTGACCCATCTCTTTGCCAGCCAACCAGACGTCTGGTCTTCTTGGCAAATTCCTACTCTAAAGTGAAGACTGTTGACATGTCCTGGCCTCTGTGAAACTTGCCCTCGCCACTCACCCACACCCTCTTGTACATAACTCACCCCTAGTATAGCTGTGTTGTGTTCCTATCTACCTTATTTTTTTTTCTTATTTCTTCTTCTTCTTCTTATTTTTTTTTTTTTTTGAGACTGAGTTTCACTCTTGTCATGCAAACTGGAGTGCAATGGCATGATCTTGGCTCATTGCAGCATCTGCCTCCCGGGTTCAAGTGATTCTTTTGCCTCAGCCTCCTGAGTAGCTGGGATTACGGGCATGCACCACCACGCCCAGCTAATTTTTGTATTTTTAGTAGAGGCAGGATTTCATCACATTGGCCAGACTGATCTTGAACTCCTGACGTGAGGTGATCCACCCACCTCGGCCTCCCAAAGTACTGGGATTACAGGTGTGAGCCACCGTGCCTGGCCCCTATCTACCTTACTACAGTGAAGACACAAATTATCTTTCCGTCTTTGGTGCCCAGTACAGTGCCTGATACACAGGTGATGCTCAGTATATGACTGGACAAAGAGCTATTACGTGACTTGTCATTCCATGTTAGGGAAGCCTAGCTCTTGAAAAGCCATCACTTTCCAAGATCTCTACCTAGAATTCAAACTAAAGGAGGTGCCAGGGAATTCAATCACTAACTCGTGCTACCGGTTACAATATGTATTTCCCAGTCTTCAACTGCAGTCTTAGAAGGAAGCTCATTCACATTCACAGAAAATGGAGGAAAACATCCCAATGAAATGACTTTCTGTTCATTACAGCTGCAGGAGTGTGGTTCTCAAAGCCTCCAGTAATGGAAGTTTCTGTCCTTATACTTCTGTTTCTGCCACAAATTATCCTTTGAATTAAAACATATATATACTAAAACATATATATATATATAATAGTACTCCATGCTCATTAAAGAAAATTCACAAAATAGAGAAAAGCAGAAAATAACAAAATAGTTTTCAATCAGTCTCACTATTTACATAGTGTAACATTTTGGAGTATGAATTACTCTCTTACTTATGGAATTTAACAAAAACCAGATGACAACTCATGCTGTCTGCTAAAATCAGGGCCAGATTCACTAGAAAATGCATAGGTGGATTTCATAGTTGGTTCCTGCAGCCACACGCAGGGAGCGCCTGTGGGCACACCCTGGCAAGCAGTACTGGGCGGGGGAGCTGAGTTCCCGGAAAGGGTGAGTTAGCACGGTTGGGTGCCTTTGCGTGATCCTTATGGGGCTTTGTACGGTGCCAGCCCCTGAAGTCATGACAAGCCTCAGACCACAGTTCCTTCCAGATCCCATTCATACAATTACTAGTCAATCCTCCAGGCTTCAGTGATGGACATGAGGCCCTTCATAAAAATCAGACCTCCCTAACAGCCTCTTGAGCTTGAGAGAACTTAGACTGAACTTGCCTTGTGCTGCTGTAATCCATGAACACTGGCATCCAGCACAACACTTTTCCTTCGGACTCTTAGTGGCAACTCCAGCACTATCACTTGTCGATGTAACGGGACACACAGGGCACCAGAATGAAAAAGAAAACATGGCAGAAAGATGAAACCTTGTTGAAGTAAACAAATCAAAGCAGCTTTCAGACTGAGAGAGTGGCCCACCAGGATGCCTTGCCAGAGAGCTGGCGCTCCTTCATGTGCATGGGATGACCAGCCCTGAGAAAGCACACGCTGACTTCACACTACAATGGATTTATGCATGTGCATATATACTTGTTTTATTTAGCCTAAGAAGTATTTCTGAGCCCAGAGTAATGAATCAGCACTGGATGTAGACAGAGTTAACCTGCACTCTCTGCCAGTAGTTGGGGATGAAAAGATGCACATATGCATATGACAGTCCAGCGAGGGAGGCAACCCTGCACCTGTGTGGAGGGAAAGGAATCGCATATTCATCGAATGCTTACTCTGTGCCAGGCATTGTGCTAGGTGTTTTATAAAATTAGCACATTTAGTCTTCTCAACAAGAAACTGGTGCTCAAAGAACTATTTACTTTCCCAACTCATACTGATGGAATTTTTGTTTTCTTTTGTTTTTTCAAACACGGTCTCGGTTTGTTGCCCAGGCTGGTCTCAAACTCCTAGTCTCAAGTGATCCCCCTGCCTCAGTCTTCCAAGTAACTGAAATTACAGGAGCATGCCACTGTACTTATACTGAATTTTCAGCAAAAACTCAAAACCCAAGACCAAGTCCATTTGATAGAGTGGCAGTGGGAAGCATTTTAGTGCAGATGGGCAGGGTTTGAGGTACAGCCTCATTGCTGTCTGCTTTGCCTTGCTTTCTAAATCAGCTATGGCTCGGGAGTGACACTGGCCTCAAAGAGCTGTTCAAGTCAACTGCAGCAGGCTGCCTCCCAGCCAGATAGGACTATTTCTCTGCTTTGTAGGCTTCTGGTTTTGAAGGAAGCATTTAAATTCTATCTGTCCTTACAGCTAAGCTTCAGTCTTCACTTTCCTCCTTCCCTGACAATGCAAAGGAGTGAGTGGTGGGATGGATTTGATCTGCAGACTCCGATGGTTTGTGCTAACAGTTGTGAGTTGCAGGTACATATCCTGATGTTTTTGAGTTCTTGTTCCTCATCCATACAATGGGCACAAAAGCTACCTCATAGGGTTATGATTTTGTTTCTTGAAATGTAAAAAGTGGTGGCTCACCCAGCACATGAGCCTTTCAACGTCAATAAACGTTAGCTCTTGTCCCTTCACTGCTTCCTGAGCTCCATCAGCACAGACCTTCATGTGCTGCCCATTCCGTGTCTTAAAAACTCTATTTTTTTCTGTGCATCTTAATCTTTAACCCTCCACTGCCACCACCACCACTGTTCCTCCCTGTTAGCCTTACGTTTTTTGAGGAAAAAGACCTTGTCACCTATCAGGACTTTTCAGAATGTGGGACCCATGGCAAACATAAAACAACAACAAACAAATTACATATATGATGGACTGATCAATTTTATCTTGACACTGTGTGCTGACTGCTAAGTGAGGAGCTGGAAGTGGTGTGCAGGAGTCGCCTCATACTGGCTTGTGAGAACTGTGTTACATTTTCAGGAAATGATTCACAGTTATTAAACCGTGGGTAGCTTAAGGTTTGCCATGGTAGGAGTAATTACACCACAGTAATTGGCAAACATTACAAATCGGAGCTTTGCTCCCTCGCCTCCCCACTCCCAAATACATGCACAGAGCCAGTTGTGTGCTATGTTTCTTGATAGTCTAATTTCTGGTGCATCATCATTTGCTAGCAAGCTTCCAGATGATATTTAGCTTAATTTGACCAAAGTAGAAGCCTTCAGGGTTATCTTTAGTCTCCCAATACTGATAATAGGATTTCTAGCCTTAGAGTTGAAAATGTAAAGATTTCACTTAATTAACCTTCCCGCCACTGGAGAAGTGTCTTCTATAAACTTCCTGATGAATGCCCATCTGGTCTCTACAGAACACTCTTAAGGAAAGGGACCTCACTTATTATCTTCCAAGACATGCTTTCTCATGAAGAGCTCCAAGATTGTTCAACAAATTTTCATAATGATCTGTCTCTGCTTTCCCTGTAACTCCCCCCAGCTGTTCTTGGATCCACCGATTTTTTGTAGCAAAGCAGAACATGTGTACCCTCCAAGTGATAGCACTGAGCAAAGCTATCAGGTTGTTCCCAGAGCTCCTCTTTGTTGGGCTGCATGGCTTTCATTTTCTAATTGTTAACACCCCCTCACCATTGTGGCTATCCAAGAACTGAACAAAATATTCTAGATTTAGCCAGCTTAGTACAGTAAACTGAGACTACTGCTTCCCATATTTCTTCACAAGCATACTACACATTTAGTTTGTGTTGTACTTTGGAAAACATTAATTCTTTTTATGCACATTATTTTCAAAGTGGGCCAACTTAATGCTGTACCTACACAATTCATTTTAGGAACTCAACGCTTTACTTTGATGGTGGTTATATGCCATATTCTCATTACTGATGCATTTTTTTGAGTACTGATTTTGATATTGATCATATTTATTTAGTTAATTTTTAGTTCTGTGATCTCTCCTATAGACCATCCTATAAGTAGATTTTCAAGGTTATCTATAATATTTACAAATATTCAACCAGTTGGGATTTTGCCAACTTACTATTACATGATACAAGTTTCTGGAATTTGGCCACAAAGATATCATAAGAAGGTTTGTCCAATAGTTTGCTGAAATCAGGTATGTTTCTATAATTCCTTAGATTTTCAGTCTAGTTACTTAATCAAAAATGGTGATGAATTTAATGTGGTATGCCTTGTTTTTAGAGAACTCAGTTGGTTTCTGGTAATCATCTACTTATTTCCTAATTTGTTCATAAATGTATTTAGTAATTGATTTTAGAATTTTTCCCTGAAGAAAAACCTGATCCATGATTTCTGATAGCTATCTTTTCTTGTTTGTTGAGATTCAGGATAACATTTTCTTTTCTTTTTATTTTTGTATATGTTTTTAAATTTTGTGTTTTTTTTCTTCCTCTGATGTCAGGATGACATTTTCTTAATAACCTTTTTGATATTTCTGCTGTTTACTTTAATGTCACATGGATTCCGAGGCACAGAATCTTGCAAGTCCCAATCATATCTTGTGAAATAACTTTTCTTGTCTTCTAGTATACCGCTGTCCAATGAAAACATGATGCAACCACAAATGTGGGCCATATATGTAATTTTACATTTTCTAACAGCCATATTGAAAAGTGAAAAGTAAAAAAAAGGGTAAAATTTATCTTAACATATTTCATTTAACCTACTATCTCCAAAGTATTATCAACATACAATCAATATAAAAGTCATTAATGAGATATTTTACATTTTATACTGTCTTTAAAACCTAGTGTATGTATGTTTTATACTTACAGTAAATCTTAATATGAATTAGCCACATTTCAAATGCTCAAAAGCCACATGAGGTTAGTAGTTATTATATTGAATAGCATAGGTATAGACTTAGACTCATTTCAAGTGTCCAGACTTTTTGTGATGATGATGTTTTACTTTATCTTATACTTCAATCTCGTGTTCATGGTATTCATTATTCCCACTTTGGCATGAAGTTCTCACTCACAGTCAAGCCCTTGCTAAATATGAGTGGAGTGGCCTTGCTTTCTCTTTGTCTATTAATATTAACGAGGGTACCTTTTACAGTTAAATGCCATAAAGAAAGCTCGTTAAGGGCAACAACATCCCCTAGCACACAAGTCTCCCTAGAACCACAAAATGGGTACGGTACAGAGGCCTGGGAGCTAATTCTCTCCAGATGTTTGCAAAGCAAGCAAGACCAAAAGGTGGAAACTGAAATTACTAAACACTTAATAAGGAGCTGATGGAACCAAGGCCCCAGGGTTGGCTCAGCAATAAGTGAAACAGAGACCCTGTTTGTTCAGAGGAACTTCAAAGCCCCCTATAAACTCCCGAGAAAGGTGAGAGGCAAAAGCACTACAGAGAATCCAGCATTCCTGCAAAGTCAACTTGAGATGCTTCCCTTGGTGCTTAAGAAGAAGACTTAGGGGCAGGTCTGGTGAGCAGATGTTTGACTTTTGTTTATGCCCATGATTACATACTGTAATGTACATGTCAAATATAGGCATTTCTCTAGCTAGGCCAAAGGGGACAAACTAATTAAACATTCGGTTGTGTTTTGTTTTGTTTTTAAAGAAAGAGAAAATGCTTTTTCTGTACTAAGTATCACTCTACACCAAAACTATACAATTGCTAATGAGACATAGCAGATCCAAATAAAATAAAATTGGTTATATTTATCTTCATTTTTTCTTCCTTCTTTCCCTTTAACAGTAGGATGAACAGCATGGAGTTTAGGCTAAAATCATAATTAAAAAGGAAGAAAGACCAATTAATTAAAGAGGGGAAAGGTCAATTAATCAAGTGTGGTATCAGTTGAAAGTCTGACAAGCTATCTCTTTGGTCACTGTTATCTGTCAGGAGAAAGGCTTCCAGGATCCAACTCTATAGCTGGTGTTTTTTGTGGAGTTTTAAATTCTTCTTCTTTTTTTTTCTTTTTTTCCATTGCTAATCACTATGACCTGGCAGGTATGTTCTGTTGGTCTCTTACATCGTTCTTTGGGATTCAGAGAAAGAATGAAACAATGGTAGCCAAAAAGGAAGACAAGAAAAGCAATCAAAAGTAACCCGTCTTCTAAGCAAAATAGCTGCCTTAGGTAAGAGTGGAGAAGGTGACTCTCATTAAATAGTTAGTGAGAGTCAGAGAAAAGGACAGCCCTTGCATCATTGCAAACTGAGGCAAAACCCCATCTCTTTGGACTTAGATATACCTAGGTTGGATGCTCAGCTCAGTCACTTACTAGGTGTGTAACTTTTTAGGTTGCTTAACCTCTCTTGGGTTTCCGTTTTGTCATCTCTAAAGAGTGCATGAAAACAGTACTTCCTTCCTAGGACTGTTGCAAGGATTAAACAAGGCAATAGATGCAAAATGCCTAGCACAAGGTAAGGGATAACTAAAGATACCCAGGTGATAGCCTATTTATTACTCACCACCCCAGGTTTCTGTTAGCTCTCTTCCTGCAGGAAGATGCTCTTTTGGTATACATAGCTTAGCTTTTGGTAGATTCCATGATTTGCGGATAGATTCATTTCCTTCTTAACCGCCAAAGAGTGGATTCATCCAGGTTGCTCCTTGGGCTAATTCTCTTCATACAGAAAAGGGACAGTCTCAACTGAGTCACACACTTGGTGTCTTTAACTCTGGGCACTTGCTGGAAGCATGGCTCTCAGAAATGGTTTTCTGAGTTGGATCATTGGCTATGGAGTCATGTGTCACCCTGTACCCACACTTCCCTCAGTTCTCTTTCTTAGCACTGTTGTGCAAATGATCAATCACCATAATAAAGCATTTTACAAAGTAATGATTTGACAAGAAAGAGATAAATGTAAACACTACCCAGACAACACACTGTGAGGAGAAACATCTGGATGTCCACAGCTTGTTTCCTGTTGAGAGAGTTTGGGAACTTGGGGATTTTAACAGTTGGACAGGGCTAATTTTGGAAAGTATTTCACATTTGTACAAAAATGCAAAGCTCACATTTATTACACTTCACTCATCAGATGAGAGAGACTGGCGGTCAACTTCCCAGGCTTCTCTGAGAACAAAAGGGACTGAATTACGAATGGAGTGGAGGGTGTTTCTTTTCTTCCCACTCACTCAGGTTTAGGGCACCCCTTCTTCTCCCTCATCAGGACTTGGGTTTCCTTGATTTCCTTTCATTGATCTTTATTTCCTTCTTACATTCAGTTCCCTTTTAGGTGCTGGAAATCTTGACTTGGAATTCTGACTTGGCCACCAACTGGATTGCTGCTCTTTGGTAAATCCTATAATTTCTCTAAGCCTCTGTTTCCTCCTTTGAAAATAAAAATCAATAATAATAATAAGTACTTGGCCTTGCCTTTCATGCAGTTGTATATATCAGGTCTCCGTGACACCCTCCCAAGTTCTTTGTGTATTTAATGTTCTTTCTTGCTTAGGTATCTTTCAATATGAGGGCTTCCTTTTTCCTTCCCTGGAAAACTGTGACTCACCCTTTTAGACTCAGCTGAAATATTATTGATGCTGTGAGGACTTTTGGTTTTCCTCACACCACTTTAAAAAATAACATTTCAAAGCCCAATTTGTAGCACAGGAAATATTATAACACATTCTTAAGTTTAAGAAATAACTTATAAAATAATATGGTCAAAGATGGCTGAATAGTAACAGTTCCGGTCTGCAGCTCCCAGTGTGATTGACGCAGAAGACAGTGATTTCTGTATTTCCAACTGAAGTACCTGGTTCACCTCACTGGGACTAATTGGACAGTGGGTGCAGCCCACAGAGGGCAAGCTGAAGCAGGGCAGGGCATTGCCTCACCTGGGAAGTGCAAGGGGTCAGGAGATTTCCCTTTCCTAGCCAAGGGAAGCTGTGACAGATAATACCTGGAAAATCGGGACACTCCCACCCAAATATGTGCTTTTCCAATGGTCTTAGCAAATGGCACACTAGGAGATTATATCCCACACCTGGCTCAGTGGGTCCCACGCCCACGGAGTCTTGCTCACTGATAATGCAGCAGTCTGAGATCAACCTGTGAGGCAGCAGCCTGGCAGGGGGAGGGATGTCTGCCATTACTGAGGCTTGAGTAGGTAAACAAAGTGGCCAGGGAAGCTCGAACTCCAAGTAGGGGTCAACTGACACATCATACAGGTGGGTGCCCCTCTGGGATGGAGTTTCCAGAGGAAGGATCAGGGAGCAATATTTGCTGTTCTGCAATATTTGCTCTTCTGCAGCCTCCACTGGTGATACCCAGGCTAACAGAGTCTGAAGTGGACCTCCAGCAAACTCCAACAGACGTGCAGCTGAGGGACTTGACTCTTAGAAGGAAAACTAACAAACAGAAAGGAATAGCATCAACATCAACAAAAAGGACATCCACACCAAAACCCCATCTGTAGGTCACCAACATCAAAGATCAAAGGTAGATAAAACCACAAAGATGGGGAGAAAACAGAGCAGAAAATCTGAAAATTCTAAAAAACAGAGCTCTTCTTCTCCTCCAAAGGATCGCAGCTCCTCGCCAGCAACGGAACAAAGATGGATAGAGAATGACTTCGACAAGCTAACAGAAGTAGGCTTCAGAAGGTCAGTAATAACAAACTTCTCTGAGCTAAAGGAGGATGTTCGAACCCATCTCAAGGAAGCTAAAAACCTTGAAAAAAGATTAGACTAATGGCTAACTAGAATAAAGAGTGAGGGAAGACTTAAATGACCTGATGTAGCTGAAAACCATGGCACAAGAACTACATGATGCATGCACAAGCATCAATAGCCAGTGCGATTAAGTGGAAGAAAGGGTATCAGTGATTGAAGATCAAATAAATGAAATGAAGCAAGAAGAGAAATTTAGAGAAAAAAGAGTAAAAAGAAACAAACAAAGCCTCCAAGAAATATGGGACTATGTGAAAAGACCAAATCTATGTTTGATTGGTGTACCTGAAAGTGACAGGGGGAATGGAACCAAGTTGGAAAACACTCTTCAGGATATTATTCAGGAGAACTTCCTCAACCTAGCAAGGCAGGCCAACATTCAAATTCAGGAAATACAGAGAACACCACAAAGATACTCCTTGAGAAGAGCAACCCCAGGACACATAACTGTCAGATTCACCATGGCTGAAATGAAGGAAAAAGTGTTAAGGGCAGCCAGAGAGAAAGGTTGGGTTACCCACAAAGGGAAGCCCATCAGACTAACAGCGGATCTCTCAGCAGAAACTCTACAAGCCAGAAGAGAGTGAGGGCCAATATTCAACATTCTT
Organism: Colobus angolensis palliatus; assembly: GCF_000951035.1. Lineage (NCBI taxonomy): Eukaryota > Metazoa > Chordata > Mammalia > Primates > Cercopithecidae > Colobus > Colobus angolensis. The sequence continues at coordinate 4,222,940 of NW_012111142.1, forward strand.
AAAGAACAGAATTTTCAACCCAGAATTTCATATCCAGCCAAACTAAGGTTCATAAGTGAAGGAGAAATAAAATCCTTTACAGACAAGCAAATGCTGAGAGATTTTGTCACTGCCAGGCCTGCCTTACAAGAGCTCCTGAAGGAAGCACTAAACCTGGAAAGGAACAATCAGTACCAGTCACTGCAAAAACATACCAAATTGTAAAGACCATCAATGCTAGGAAGAAACTGCATCAACTAACGGGCAAAATAACCAACTAACATCATAATGACAGTATCAAATTCACACATAACAATATTAACCTTAAGTGTAAATGGGCTAAATGCCCCAATTAGAAGACACAGACTAGCAAATTGGATAAAGAGTCAAGACCCATCAGTGTGCTATATTCAGGAGATCCATCTCATGTGCAGAGACACACATAGGCTCAAAATAAAGGGATGGAGGAAGAGCTACCAAGC